>NW_027315846.1:17556815-17781815 GCF_026437365.1 Eucyclogobius newberryi
AATAAAACAGTGTCATATGGAGCTGACAAACGCCCAGAGGCAAAGCAAGATTCACAGTACGCAGGTTACATCCTAGTTTTTCCACTTACACATTTTGTTTGAATTGAGTCATTCTAGATCTCAAAGAAATGTTGGTGATGTTATGCCAAATGAATCATGCAAAATATGATGAAACAGATGATTAACAATGCATAAATTCAGTCCATAACAAGCGTGCGCTAATAATCCATCAAGTTTTCTTTGATTAGTCTGTCACAACTCAGACTACAGCTCATCTGATCTCATCTTCTCAGAAAACTATGGACATACTTAGAATTGGATCACATTAAAAGTAATTTATCTGTATTTTTGTGGTCTCAGGCTTCTAACCAGACAGACCTGGAGAACTGGGTGACGGCCGTCCACTCGGCCAGCGCCTCTCTTCTGGCCAAACGGCAGGGTAAAGAGGACACGGTGCGTTTGCTGAGGAGTCAGCTGCGAGCGCTGCTTCAGAAGACTGACATGGACAGCAAGATGAAGAAGATGGCCGAACTGCAGCTGACTGTGGTCCACGACCCCAAGAACCGCAAGGCTATTGAGAACCAGGTAACGCACAGGAATTTCATGTTTTTAACTTTATATTTTAAGACAAGGCACATTTGCACAGTTTAAGACATAGCAAAAAAGGTAAATAACAAAAGAAAAATTGTATGTGAGATATTGGCTTATTTAAATTATTATCATTATTTTTAAAAATCTATTATGCGATCAAAAAAGATTATAATGATTTTATTGTACATTTTTTTAGTGTCCCAATCTCTTTGTTATCTGAAATTGTGTTCCTGCCAAGAATTTCTAAATGCACATTAAACTAAAATGCAAAAACATATGAGCTTCTTTATCTGATATATTATCTGATATATTATTTATGGTCTTGGTAATAATTCTTCCTTTGGGGTTTTTGGAATTTGGGATGTATAATAGATTCAGAGTTTTTAAAAAGGCTCTCCACAAGCCACTCAGAATCAGAATCACAAAAGGTTTATTACCATTGTCAATGAACAGATTTCACAAACGTGACTTGTTTTGGTGATTCGGTGCAACATAAAACAATGAACAATGTTTAAACAACCTATATAAAATCACAATTTAAATCTGCTATGGGATGAAAATAAATATAGGCTATAAGATAAAAAATAAGAATGAAATAGACTGTAAATGAACTGAACAGTGCAATATTTCGGTCTCTGTGGGTGAAATGGCCTAAATGCATCAGTCCCAAAACGTTTCTCTGTTGAAACCCATGGGAACAGCTCAATCCCAGAGCATTAGATCGTGATTCCAGATGTTTTGGAGTAATGGTCTCTCTGTGTGCATTATCCTCTTCCTCCTCCTCCTCTGCACAGCCCCAGGGAGGAGCTAAAGCACCCAGCATGCCACTGTGGCCCACATACAGCAGATTACACTGGGTATAAAGAGCCAATAACCTAAAGCTCAACAACAACATTAATACTGGTAAAATGACAATAAGTGTTTGCAGGAGAGTGTGGGAAAGGTGAACTCAGTGACCTAAAATGTGCTTTCCGCAATACAGCTTGGTTTGCGTCTTATTATCTGCTCAAGACAGATTTGAGTTGAAAATGAAAGGTGACGAGCTGGCCCCTGTCGAGGGTGTCCCCCGCCTAAAGCCCAAAGTCACTGGGATAGGCTCCAGCGACCCCTAACGGGAACAAGCGGTAGAAAATGAATGAATTAATTAATACATGAAAGCTAAGATAAGAACCTTTAGTTGCTCCTTTAAATACTCTTATAATCTTCATAGTAACGCTCTTATTTACAGCTGTTATAGCTTTGTTGTTGTTGTGTTGCTTTTAATGGCAGTCAACTGAAAAGGTGCATTTACCGCCAAAACACATACGTCTTCAAAGTATGTGTTTTACGCTATAACGTTAAAAAGAAAAAAAGGGGAGTTTATTACCATCCTGTCCACCATGGGAACACGCTGTTTATGACAGCCAAGTTACAGCTATGGAGAGGCGAGCCATATAACTGTAAGAATGCCTGTACCATGGTATTTTCTATATATTTTTGTACTATAAGGTAGATACGTTAAAGGCCATTCTTTGGAACATTTCAGAAAAATGAATAAAAAAAAAAAAAAGCTCTATTTAGAAAATATGGTGACAATAGATGATAATAATAATAGTAATAATAATAATTCCAAAAACAAGGTTATCCTCACCAAATATTAGTAGTACAGCTATACTTTTGTATATATTTTATATACATATTTCAGGGTAGTTGCAAGATCTTTAATAAAAGTAATCCTATGGTTGATGTCTCATTAGCATTGCAAGATAGGGCCAACACAGCAGATGTGGTCTGCCCTTTAATGCTTCTGTTACACTGTGTTTCTTGCCCTAGTGACACAATTTATCTTACATCCAATTTTCCTTTTGGTTTCTGCTGCAGATCTCCGTATAGACAAATTCCTCCATGCAACCACCATAAATGGAAGCAGTCAGTCCTGCACCGCTGATGACCAATGAGCTTGTCACTGGGCTTATAGACTCTTAGACGACTAGTATGCAATGTGTCTGCTTCCAATTACCCTGGGATGCCACCTCAATCACAGGGTCAGAGTAGTGCAGGTCGGCGCGGGGAGAATAGCGCCTGGAGGCTGAGGTAGAGTTAGGCCTTTTTGTGGATCAACCAGGACTAAACTTTGATGTAGTAATACAACCCCCCCAACCCATCCATGTCTGTGCCAGAAGAGGTCTTTTGATGTCCCTACGTGCCCCCCTTAAATGCACGTGCCCTATGATCAAGTTTCATTGGAGGGCCTATTTTGCATTAGACCTATTAAGACAACAGATGTTAAAGTTGCCAAATAAGAAAAGATGGGAATCACTTACAAGGATTGCTCATTTGTGCCAGGGTTAATGGCTCCGAAATGCATGTAAATAATTTGTGAGTGCAGGGCAGATGGGATCTTGTGTTTAACTGATGATGTTGTTTGTCTAAAAGCTCCGATTCGGCCCAGTCTCAGAAGGCGGTCGACAAACGCTGACTGCATAAGCATTTTCGAGGGACAACAAAGATGCTCGCTGGAATAAATGTTCCAATTGAATTTCATGCTCACGGCTATTTTTGAACCATCCTGAATAAGGCTGCCAATATTTGGCTGTTGGTGTGAGATTATGTGAAAATTTGAGGCATTAGGGATTTTTAGTAGTAGGTACATTTTAAAACGATTAACGTTTGATGTAATTTAGATTTGTTTTTGATCCAGTCATGCACAGTAATAAAGGTAACATGATTACTGGAACACTAGTCGGAATAGAACTTGAAGTGATAATTGGTAATAATAAATGGTAATGATAAATAACAGAAGCCCCAGTTGCAGTTGTGATCATTGGAAGTAAAATAGCAATGTCTGTAGTTGTTGTAGTTGTAGTCGTAGCAGTAGTCACAGCTGAATTAACGCAATTTAATCCTCTACAAATGGGAAAAGACTCTATTATTCCAACTTCCCCACATCATAGTTAAGGCCAACTTTCCATATCTATGTGAATAACTGACATACCATACCCCAGATCACCTCAGAGATGTCCATCCTTTAAATGTCATTGACTCAAGGTCTATTAGTCCACCTGTGTTGATATATGAGCTCTTTCATGGCACATTGCACACAGTTTTACACGCTTCCATGGTGATTTGTGTGCGACTTTTCTGTTTACGAGGTTTAAAAAGTCAAAGGTCCACAAAGCACCGCCTGGGCCATTACTGCGCTGTGTAATGCTAAGAAATTCCATCAGGGTGAAATGTAATAGGACAACTCCACAAGGTGCACTATTGTAAATGAACTCAAGCCATTAAACCCAGTTGTTATGGCGGGTTGTTTAAGTAAAAGTGTTCCCATTAAAAGTTGTCTCCAGCCAAGCGACTAAGCACCTTCTAAAGCTTACATATGCAAACAGCAAGTGGACCAAAGAGGCTTTGAAATGTGTCTGTTTTTTAAAAGGTGTTTTTAAAGGTGGTCTGGACACTGTACTTTGCTTTCTAAATGTACATTAAATAGATCCAGGGATTTACAATGCATCACATCAGATGTGCAGTCATTGGTGCTATCAACCTATTTGCGCCCCCTCCTAACATCTGCAAGCAGTTACACCTAATAGGTTCTACTGACCCTGGGTTGCCATTGCCAATACAACTTTACCTCTCCTCTGCCCCTAAAAATGTCCACTAATTAAGATTTAAAACTTCTTTTTTTCCCAGATTCAACAGTGGGAACAGAACTTGGAAAGGTTCAACATGGATTTGTTCAGAATGCGCTGCTACCTGGCCAGTCTGCAAGGAGGAGAGCTGCCAAATCCAAAGAGTCTGCTAGCCATCGCGAGCAGACCTACCAAAACCACGCTGGCCCGTCTGGGAATCTTCTCTGTGTCGTCATTCCATGCATTGGTAAGAGACTGAAAAGGGTGTCTATTTTCCTTCATACTTCAATGTTACCCCATATTTTTGGCAGAATATTAATACAGTAGTAGCAGAAGGTTCTCTCTATTTAAAGGTAGGAGTTTGCCACCTGCTTGTCTCAGTGGAGAAATGTCATACCATACTGTGGTAGGGCTCGCCATTAGTTTTGAAATTAGTTTAGGATTCGGTTCAAAGTTCACATTTTAAACCACATACAGGAAATTGGACAAAAATACGGAAATAGCCCTGTGAACTGAAGACTAATAAAATAACCACATAAACATCTTTGTTGGTTATGGTGGAAATGATAATTGATAATGATGATGTTTTTTCCGATTTTGCTAATTACGTCCAAATTGCTATTTTAACTCGATTGGGATTAATTTTGCAGCCCTATACTGTGGAATATTCTAGGAAAAACCATAACATCTCCATAGAAACCAGCATGTGGCAGACCTTCCACCATAAAAGTTACATAGTACACCTTTAAGTGAATTGGAGCAATATTGCATCATATTTTGAAACAATACTTTTTGGGCTTACACAGTGTGAATGAATATGAAAGGGAAATACTTGTGCCTGTAAATGTGAATATATGAATATGTGAATAGCTGGTGCTGTTCCACAGTGTGTATTGCTCACTCACAGCCATGTTACAAAAGAAATCAGCGACTACTTGACTACTAAAGAAAGGAAAGTGTCAAACCTTTTGTATTTTATAAATAGCTGCCCCTTGTTACAGAACACCCACATTACTGAATTACAATGTAATTAAGATAACTTGCGAGGGTGACGTTTGAGTGAGAAATGGATGTCAGTGCTGATAAATGTGTATGTGTTCAGATTTGTTCACGAGATGAGGCGATTCTGAGGAGGCGTTCACTTTCCCTGACCTGCAGACAGCATAAGAGAGGTCTTTTCTCCTCCCTCAAAGGCTTGGACAACCTGACGAGGAGAGGGCGAGAGAAGAGGCCGTCTGCATCACAGGTACACACACCAAATTATAGGACTTTGAATGCACCATGGACGTCAACAAACTAGCACAGAGCAAGTGGTGATTATATTCGAAAGGCATAATCAAATATTGCACCTGTAGATGTGGTGTGTGTTATTTAGGTACAAATGAATAGAATAGGCTGAAACATTTTGTTACATTACCTCTGACTGATATTATATAGTACCGGTATATAAGTATTGTATAGAGCAGCGTTTCTCAAACTACTTGTCATTTATAGTGCTTTTTTCCTCCTTGAGTAATTCCTAAAACTACTGTGGCAATTGTTTCTTCCTACTTAAGGACATGTTTGGCCCCAGTTTAGTCCTTTTACAGACCTGATTTAGATCTGGTGGTACTCGAAAACCAAAATCTTTTCTTTGGTGGTGCTTGGAGTAAAAAGAGTATGAGAATCACTAGTATAGAGTAAATAATTGGAAATGAATTGTGTAAGGAGTGTCAGTAGTAGCATTTGAAGCGTTTAAACATCTTGCCATCAATGCCATGGTAACAAAAGTAATACTATGTAGTAATAAATGATGTTCTACTTGTTTAGTCACTGTGGTCATATAGCTAATTATAATAAACAACAAGTTCATTAGCTATGGTTTTGCTCATTTTTGCATCAAGTCTTAAAAGTGTCCAATTATAAGCATGATTTAGGCTTAAACAACAACACTTAAAATATTCCAGCGATTCTGTGTGGCTGAAGGCTTTTTCAAATCAGCAGCAAAAGTGTGCATAATTGTGAGTCTGAACTTAACCACTGCATGCGCTCATTACTTTTAACCAGGCCATTATTTATATGAAGAAAACTCAGTAGTGATTTTTCCTGCAGCATCATTTAGCTTGTGAAGTGACAGGAATCTCCTCTGAAACCATTAGTTATAAAACTCTTCAGGTGGTCTGGATTAGCCCAATTCTTAGTGCGGAATAATTCACTACACGTGTTTAGCAGTTCACAACCACATCCACACTCATTATTATACAGTGTCTGATTTTTAGCCCCAGTGCGCATAAACATTAACTAAACAACCAGAAAACATCTTGGTTTATTGCTCGCTTTACCCTGCTTGAGCACTGTTAAGAGAAAGCAGCTTAGAGTCATAATTACTATTTGACTTCAACTCTCCCCAAAGCAGAATTTATTAATTAGAAGTACACAAAGTCAGAATCCCCCGTGAAGTTTTAGTGCAAACCTCCCATCATTGAAGGAGCAGGGGAAGCATTCCTTACCCAGGTGCTTTGGGGCAAGGGGGCTGGAATTTTCTCCCAGCTTAGTAATTAGTCTCTTTATTTATTGATGCGGGAATCCACTACTCATGTTCACTCTAGACACACTGCAGAGAACGCTGGTGGTCTATTTTGAGGAACAGGAAATGCAAGCCTTGAACTGTGCGCAGAGGAAAACATTGTCTTTCCATTAGCTGTGGTGCTGTGCAGTTTGCAGGTTAGCGTTGTTAAATGCTAATCGCGCTCCCCGCTAAGTGACACCAAACTGTCTACAGTGTGTCCCAATTTGCTCTGCTCATCCATCAAGCCAAGCCACCCTGCTTTTTACTCTGCTTTACCCTGTTTTACCCTGCTGTGTTATCTTGTACGTTGTTATTTTTTGAAGGAAACTCCTACTAGTTTTAATGAAGCCCAGTTGTGATTCTCTCTCGCTCTCTTCATCTCTCCATCTCTCTTTCTCTCTCTCGTTCCCTCCCTCCCTCCCTCCTCAGTTCCGCAGACTCTGGCAGATGGCTGGTGTAAAGATGCTAAATATTAAAAAGCTTCCTTTTTCCTCTCGGGTCATCTCACCTCAAAGGCTTCCTTCAGTCTCTGTGATACGGGAGGTCTTTCCTGTTATGTGATTATTTTTGTGCACGGTCTATGTCGTCATCACAGCTGGTGGTGGGCTCTAGCTGTCTCTCTAGCTATTGATTTATTATTTGCAACTGATTGGAATAGGCAGATATATTTTAGACTACAATCACAACATGTAGTCACTGGTAGAACTAGGGCTGTTCAAATAATAAAATGTGAATAGTATCAAGATCCAATTATTTAAAATTGCCAATGATATTCTAGATGCTTTTTAATTGACATGTTTGCAGCCAATCCTCTGTTAGTAAAAGCATGTGATATATATTCAATGATATCGGTCTGACCTTTAATTGCATGTAATAAACTATTTACTGGCCGATGTTGGCCTTGAACATCTCATAATGTTTTATATTCATACAAAGGCTGTTCAGTAGTATCTTGCAGGATAGAATATTACAGAATGGATCCAGTTGTGCTAAGTTTCATGTGTTTTAAAGTTGTTAAAGAAGTTGTGTCACTTATATTAAGATCAAAGTACTTCTTCCGGCTATGACTATCGAGCCGAAACTTATTTAGTTTCCTTCTTGGGTCCACTTTCACTTGATCGCTCTCCTCTAACCCAGAACGTAATTTTTGTTTCACCCACAATTTAATCAAAATGTTCCTTTTACCTCACTTTAGTTCTCTCTCCTCCGATCTCTAAACATCAGAGAGCTCGCTTGCAGCCTTTGTACCACAATTTCCATACTTACTCATCTCTGTTGACGGAACCTAAATCCCATTTAGCCCTGCAACCCTGTCTCTGAGTGCCCTAGCCCTTAAGTCAGCCATGTTTCTCCTCTCTGTCTTCTCTTCCTGTCCGGAGTCGGGTGTAAACAGTGAGTGGCAGGTTCTGTGGGAAGTAGGCCAGGGAGATGTGAGGATTTGTGAGAGCGCTGGTGATGCACGCTAAATTTAGTCTACGTTTACAGAAATGCTTTTAATGTGCAAGTGCTGGAGAGGGAGAGTAACAGCGGGGTCAGAGGAGGGTTTGTGTGCACATGAGAAAGTGCAGAGGTAATCCGTGTAGGCAGATTCTTAGTTATTTTGATCCCATGTTTAGGTGTGTAGGTAAGTCTTCCTGATATAAGGGTTTGCGGCTTAATAATCCTTGGTTCAACGCGATCAATTTATTTGGTTTGTAAGCGGTTATGAGTTGTACAGTATGGCATCAGCAGTTTAAAGTTGTAAAATCTAGCAAGAATTGTAATGTCTCAATCTATGTAGAATGTATGTTTTTAAAACCAGCAAGCTATATTAAGACATTGTAATAATACTGGAATGGTCATTAATCTTGAGGTTGAAGATACTAACTTCAGGCAAATATGTACAGATTCAAGTTAATTGGTAAAAAAAAAGTGCATTAGTAATAGTAACATGTTGTGCACAGGAATGAAAGAAAATTAAAGATGTCATTGTTGTTTGGTCACAGACTCAATAATCATGAATAATCGTTAAATTGTGCTGTTTTCTCTCACAATACTCGTAACACTAAAATGTGACATCCTGACATCCCTAATAAGCAGTTTTGATCAGGAAAATCAAACCAAGAAACACGAAATTGTACGTATACGGGCCCCATCTGTCAATAAGCCTTTGTAACATGAGATATTTACACAGAAATAATGTCCATGGTAGTGATGCAGGGTTGTCTTTTGACCCGTCGGTCAGGTCTGGCCAAGAAAGTTTAATTTCAATGCAGCAGGTTCTAGATTGCAGACCGCCGTATAGCACATGTCTAGTATTCCGGTTTAACATGCACAAAATGTAATATAATGATCGACTATGTTATAGATTCATATTAAATACTACAAAAGGTTGTTCTAAACTTCGCTTTAGAGCCTGTGTATAAATATATAAGAACAGAGAGAGTTGGGTTCAATAAAGGGTTTGTGTGCGCTTGAGAAATGCAAATAGGTAATCCATGTCGGCAGATCCTTAGTTAAAATGTGATCCTCCCCTCATCCCTTCCTTACTGCAGCTCACCAGTAATTTAGCCCACAGGGATGTTTACAGCAACAAGACTTTGACTTCATGAGAGGACAAGAACTCCTATTTGTGTCATCATCTTGTCACTGATAATTCTTCTTTTGCCCAATGACAAAATATCCTCTGCAAAAATTCCCTGTCTGAGTGAGCGCGGCAGTCCCATCAGCCGAATAACGGATGGCTCGCTGTCACCACTGTGTTATAGACTTGTTAAAGTCCTCACACTCACCTACAAGCAGCCAGGCTTAGCCCCAAGCACGCACACACACTGCTCTGAGGCACACCTTTCAATCACTTGTAGGAGGCCGGGGGAGATCAAATGGAGTAAAACGGGGAAGGATTTCTAACACACTGGTGGAGATGGAGAAATTGTAGTTATTTTCACATAATAACCGACTGTCCACCTCTTTCTGCAGACATAAAACTGTGACTCCCAATACAGCTGTGATTGACTTAGGTTAGAGCATGCTACATTTATAAAATACATATTTGTCGCCGACCTGTCAGATTTGTATTCTGGTGATTAGTACACATATAATCTTTTTGTTTTTTTTATTGTCTTTTTGTGTTTTGTTTGTGGAACTTTTATTTAATTGATGTATTTTACAAATACAATCACAAAAAAGACAGAGGGAGAATCAGTTGTTTTTTTAATTAACCTTGAAGTAAATATTTTCCAATTGTTATTCGAGTTCAGTCTTAACATTTTTGGACTACTTTTCTTTCCTTCTACTAAAAGTAAAATTCCAAATGTATTAATTTGTATCCGGCACAGTGTTTAGCACTTTTCACAGCAGCTGGGATTGATTGGCACGGGACCTTTCTGTGTGGAGTTTGCATGTTTGCCCCGTGTCTGCGGAAAACATACTAAAAACATGCATAATAGGCTCCTCCCCTCAGTTGGACTTTCCTGGTTAAGTAAAGGTCAATAAATAAATGAATCCATCTATTGATTCCATTGCTGAAGTTTTATTACCCAGATACGTTGTTTGTTTTAAAGTTCAGTTGACTTTGTTCATCTCAGACCAATATTTATGAACAGGTGGGCAATCCCAAAACCCATAATAATGATGAATGACATGAAATATAATCTTTATTTCAGTACATTCTGTGTCACCATTAAATATTTTGTATTTATCCAAACAATTGTGTCAGAACCCTGGTAACCCTTTCACAAATACAGAGCAAACTACTATTGCACTAGACCGCATCAGAGCTTTGAGTCACCACATGTACTTTTTAATCATCCACATAATCATACCACATGCGTCCACTGTTAGAACCCAACTCACTCATGACTCAATCAGCATGGTGCCCCTGACTCTCGTATTCTGCTCTTCTGAATGTCTTTCTCTTCCTTCCAGATATTTGATGGCGACTGCGTTGGTCAACCGTGTAACTTCCCGCCCAGAAGTTCTGAGGTGAGGCATTACACAACAGTCCCAAAAGCATGATTTATCTGATGGAAAATCCTCTAGCATCTGTCCATTCAGTGGAACAAATGTACGTATTGGATTACAGTTTGAACATGGCGCAGTACTGTACCTTGTGCCATGACCTCAGCTGACTGACAGTGACTGACCTGTGTGAAGGTATTGCTGACATGTGTATTACTCGTACAACATGGAAGCTGAAAATCAATAATGTCAAGGTGTAGGTGCAAGATAAGAATGAAGAATCTGACAAGAATTATACAGGGTTTGAGAATAAATTCTCATTTTTTCTTTCTGTGTTTTTTTGTTTTTGCTTTGCTACACTCTTTGGATGGCACAAATGGATCATAGCCGTAAAGCGTCACTCAATTAAACAACATCCTATGAGATCGACTGTTTAACACACTCCATTATAACGTGATGTGTTGCTGCTTGCACAAATAAAATGTAAAAACTAATGACACTGTGACCACTGTCCCACCGGATGCTATAATTCACACACAAGTCAGTGGTGATGGTGAATGCGGTTACTGTGAAAAAGCAGTCGTTGTACCAGAATATAATGAGATCTAAGAGCAGTTTAGGGGAACAGTACAGGCTTTCATTGGGGTAACTTTAACATAGGCGTAATTGCGGCTGACTCCTTGTGGGTGAGTGCTGGTCTTTAGTTTTGTCCCAACTGAGTGTGAGAAAAACAGAGCGTCAACAGAAAGCGTTTTGATTTAGTGGGGATTAGGATTGTTGAGGGCAGGAATTGGAGAGAGAGACAGGGGCCATGCAGCGCCATTGATTTTTGTCGACACATACAGTTCCTTCTATCAGTCCTGATGACTTCGCCTGTTGTCCTACTTTGGTCCCAAATCCCCTCAAATACACTATTAAGGCATCATTTTCTTCTAATATTTTTGAAGTAAAGCCAAAGGAAGGGGGAGTTTATATGTAATATCTTGTGTATAGGTCATAAGTGTCCCTACTTACAGCTCATACCTGCCATATGCTTCTTCGGCTGACTTTCTCTATAGGATCTATTATGAAGCTGACTTTTACAAAAGAAAATTGTTCACTTAGATCGAATGGACATTTAGTTTGTTTTACATTTTATAACCCTTTGTTTGAATGAGGGAAACCTAACCTTCTTGCGTTTGACAAAACTTTTAAAGTGGCATATTGTAATAAGAACCTCGTGAGAACTAGTTTAGTCACAATTTAATTGAAGGGACAATGTAAAACGACACTAAGCTTGTGCAGCACCAGATTGTAGTAAGTAGCTAATTTCCATCTGCAGTCCCTGATTGACAAGAATTAATAAATGATACAGTGCAAACAAAAAACATTCAAGATAATTTCACAGAGTCCACATACACTGACCCAAATACACTCACACACATAAGGAGTATACTTGACCTACCAGTTTCACTTTGCACTATTAAAACCATAGTCCATAAAATACATGAAATACATATCACAATACATTTGTTAATTTGTCCTGGTAATTTTTTTCGATTATTCACAGTAGTGTACTGTTACATATATTTGCATATTACACACACATTTCCGCAGTATGTGGTGTTGCATGTCATAAAACGGTTCACAACAGGGAGCTACATTAGGCTTATTATAAGGGGGAGAATGTTTAATTGTTAATGCTGACAAGATTGATTGTTCCAAAGCCACGTTTTAAGTTCCACAGAGAATGTTGAATAGTTTGTTTGACTTTTTAGTTCAGGAGGGAGATTTTTCCACTCCTTTATTGCGTTATAGGAGAAGGCTGTTAGTGCAAAATGTAGTTTTTGGGGTGCACGGTGGCAAGTGGAGTCTGCATGTCCTCCCCGTGTTACCGTGGGTTCTCTCTGGGTTCTCCGGCTTCCTCCCACCGTCCAAAGATATGCATGTGTTAGGCAAAATTGGCAACTCTAAATTGGCCCTAGTGAGTGAATTTGAGAGTGAATAGTTATCTGTGTGTCTGTGTCTATGTCTATGTCTGTTGGCCCTGTGACAAGTTGGCCACTGTCCAGGGTGTACCCCGTCTAAGGCCCAAAGTCACTGGGATAGGCTCCTGGCACACTGGCCCCTGGTGGTGGCTCTGGAAGTCACTACAGATGTGAACAGAAGAGGTATAGAGTTATTTCTGTATTTTTGTAAGACATGGAAATGGTGTCTAAATTATGAATAGCAAATTTAACCAAACATGTATTTATAAAACACTTTCTGAGGCTATTTAGTCTCTACTCTACTTACCTGTAAGATTATGGTATTTCCATTGAGTTCTAGTTCCATTTTGCATATATATATATATATATATATGCAAAAAAAAAAAAAATATATATATATGGTAAGCGGTAGGTAAAGAGCATGAGAGATTTTGAGTTTTTACAGATTTATAGATTTAAAAGCCAAATGTCATATTGTTAGTCTATAAATCCTTTGAGGTTACCAGGGCCAACTTTGTTTTCAAAATCCGACGTTGCCTGCCTTTAATAATCATTTTGTGCTTCACTCTAGCGACATCTGGGCCAAGAATTAACTGTCCAACTGTGTGTTTAGTGTATCCCACAATCCCAGAGGCTTGACAGTTGTAAGAACAGGAGGCCTGGATCTTACATTAATCCACTGCAGGTTTTTAAGGATTGCTCTTTTCGTGGACACAAAAGCCCAAAGTCTGTCTACTACACAGCCCTGAACATTCTCATCAGAGGCTCCAGGAATGAAATGTGCTCACGTCACCTGCTCCGACATCCTGATCCCTCTGTCTGTGTCGCTGCCTCTCTCCACACTCCACTGCCCATCAATTCAATACACACAATGTCCAGGGCCTGAATCTGGACTCTGAGGAAACAAGTGCTGGAACTTGCCCCTCTGTGGTACATTCTTTCATAATTGTGAAGAGGAAAAAGGGTCAATACTGCTTTGAGGTGTTTTAAATTAGTCATAATGTGTTTCCTTTGTAGGACTGTCTTTGTGTTCCACTTATAGTCCTATTCAGATGACTAAGAGGGGTTAATACATATATACTGTAACTTCTTGGACATTACCAGTAATTTCGAGTTCTTTGCACTGTGACCATGCAACTATTAGCCAATCGCAGCTCTTTTTCCATTAATAACTGTAATATGCATTAGTAACATTGACAGACTATTATGACTATTATTATGTTTTGTTATTTTGCCTTGACCAGCAGAAGTTAGGCATGAAAATGCCATATAAAAAAAGTTTACAATCCACTTTATTTAATTTGACCAACAGGAAACAATCTAAACAAAAATAAAATCCTAGTTGACATCTAAATTTGATAATATTATCCTGTTTGATATGCATTTGTCAGCTTTTGCAACGTTACCACTAGCAGCCAGTACTGTGTGTCCTGTGTCTCCATAAGTTTACATGGTCAGACATGCTGCTGCTCTGAGTTGGTGGTCTTGGATTGGTCTGAGCGTTTCCCTGCTTCCCTCAGCCTTGATAATTGTGGTCTTTCCCCACCAGAGACATAAAGTCGCAACCAAAACCCCAACCTCCCCAAACATTGAGCACCCCTTTAAATACCCTGTCCAAAACCTCACTGTCTCTGCCACCAACAAATAATTACCTTTAAATCCTTGCCTTTGAAATAGACTGGCACCAATGTATTGCATCACGGGCACTTATGATTGCTTGTGGTTTTGGGTATTGAGTGGGCCGATATCATTGAGACGTCTAGACATGTCTACATGGTCATTATGAGGACTATTATTTGAAGAAACTGCAGTCAGAGCTGTCATATGAATCGTTGAAAGTCTATTTCTTTGACAGTTCTGCTTGGTTGTTTTAGCCACGGCCAGTCATTTACACTAATGGAAGTGTCGGTGTAATCCCTCATTCGTCCAGGCGTGTTCCATAGTAGAAAAGGCTTCAGTTGTAGTCATCTGGACTCAGTTAGAAAAAATAGACGTTTCGACTCTCATCCAAGAGTCATTGTCAATAAAAGAATTTAGATCGAGAACTCCGATATTAATACTGTTCTGTGGTAAGACCCGCCCATTGGGCGGAGCCTTCCTGAACTAATGGAAGTGTATTGATTTGTGGGCTGTAACTCAGCGTCTGCCACATTCACTCGTTTAGGCCCCTCCCATTCTCTGTTTACTTCCTCCTCCTTCTGCCCCCCTTTCACCATCTTATTTATGCTTTCTTTACAGAGGCTGGACGTCCTGAGCAGCATCTACTCAATGTCGCCCCCTGAAGGTGGAGTAGGGGACAGCGCGGCAGATATGGTCATGTGCGTTCACATGCCAGACAGCTTGACAGTCCAGATTCCTGTCAGGACAGAGCAGACAGCGGCTGACCTTCTTTCTGTGGCATGCAAGGTTGGTTTGCAAAGAATCTCAAGCTACTTGAATGTAGATTTTTTATTTATTCATAGTGCACATTTCATACAAAAATGAAACAAAAATGTGCTTTACAGAGAAGGCAAGAAAACTCCCATTAATAAATACCAGACTATTAATGTTTTCAGCAACATTAGAACTTGTATCAGTGAATAGTGATAGTAATTGCAAATAGTAAACAGTAATCTTTTTCATCATTGTTTAACTTTTCTCGTCTCAGGGGCGTAACCATCACACATCTATTCACCCATTATCTGACTGACTTTTACAGACGCACACAAACACACGCTACTGTCCCTTTGGAGGAAGCTCTTCTGTTTAGTGCAAAATGTTCATCATAATTGTGTAAGGCCTGAATAATTCACGCCTCGGCCATGCTGCAGCTGTTGTGCGAGGCGTCGCCGTGTGAACTATGTGGGGAACTATGTGTGTCGCTACATTCACAGCTCTGAATACTCTGAATACTGCGTTTTTTTGTGTTGATAGGTAAAACAGCTGGATCCTCGTCGGCACTCCTTACGCCTGCATAGGATGGTAGGACAGGAAGTGGAGGTCAGAAATGTGTCACATGATGAGGTCCTGGACAACCTGGTGAGGGTCCAAATAACAAGGATATACTCTACAAATCTGAAGTCAATGCACTTTTGCTGATTTGTTTAATGCCGGTCGTAGGTCAGTGATCGGCTGGAGGTGGTGCCTATTAATATGTTTACTCTGCACATGAGCAAGCCGAGCAACGTACAAGATTTCGGTGAGTCAGCGTTAAACTCATCTTTTGTTCTTACCATATGTTAAATTATGCACATTTTTAATACCTTCCCCATCGTCTCCTGACAGTTTTTGCAAACTCTGGGTACGCAGATGGCCAGAAGAACTGCAGGATCTTTGTCAGTGAGGTGCCTTCAGATGGGCTGGCCTATCGTCAAGGTGCTTAACTGTCCATTGTGCCGACAAGTGTGTTTTCAGATTTGATGCTTCTGTACATGTCAATTGTCAGGAACATTTTCACCAGAACTGCAGAAGATACACTAAAAAGTCCTGGGATATAGTGGTCCTCCCATAAATCCCATACTACTCTTGTATAAATATTGAAAAGTGGTTGAATATGACTTTAGAAACAATGATTTATTACAACTTAAATGCTGAACACAATCGTTCCTATAAGCTGATCAGTTGTAATTTAAATTTGCACTTCAGTGATAACATTATTCTATTTAATGTATCATCTCTGTTTGTTAGTACTTGTATATTCTAAACTGTGTTTTCCTCCAGGTCTGCGCAAAGGGGATGAAATCCTTGTCATAAATGATCAGCGTGTCTCCAGTGTGGACCTGGCTCTGATCCTGACCCTGTTCTCTGAGCAGGAGTTTCTTAACCTTTGTCTGAAGCGGAACGTCCCAAAACAAGCTCCGCCCTTTGATCTCATGGCACCTCCCTGCGGACCTGTGCCCAAGCAGCACCACCGGGCCAAGTCTTCCTCAGGTAAATTCTATGCAAACTCAAAACCACCAACTTGACCGGCAAACATTTAAATCTCGTCACAGTTTCGAGTTGCACATTTTTTCACTTGTAAATGTTGTTTCTCAAGGGAGCACAGTGTGACGATGGTGCGACAAAAAAACACAAAAAGGGATTATTTTTGCAGGTAGTTTACATTTCAAACTAATTGCTCTGCTCTATGACGCAATAGCTATTCAATTATTCAAATTATCTGGGTATACACTAATTGTAATTGCCTTTTAAGCTTCTGTAGAAAGCGAGGTCTTTTCTCACCTCAGCCACATTTACATACAGACAGAAAAATACTTCCTTTCACTTCTCTCCGACTTCTGCTTCTGAGAGCTGACTCACTTTGTTAAAAAGTAAATGGTGGACGGTTTTGTGTGAAGTTTGTTTTGCTTGGTCGTGCATCCTCCCGGGGCGAAGACAGAACCAGAACATCGTGGGGTTTTGACCACGCTGGGCTCATTACAGTTTGCAAACATGTAGCTGGCTGTCATCTGGTTTGGCAATGTGCTGTGTTGATTTAAAGCAAAAGGTAAGAAATGAGATGCAATTTTGATGTAGAAACTAGTTAGAGCTTATTGACAATTTCACACCAAACCTGTATGAAATGTAAAACTATGTAAACTGTTATATGTGCTGTCAAAAACGATTGTAATGTGGTCCTTTTTGCTGCCAACGTGAAGTGTCATCCTAATAATAGTAATTAGTTAGTGAAATATTTCCCGATTCAATTGGACACAAAAGGATTAATGACTTGAAGGCCTCATTACTGTAAATGGTGTGATCAAAGGAGCCTGCGGTTTTCCTCTCCTTCGTCTCTAGAGGGCGTATTGTCCCAGGCTGGATGATGAGGAGCTGTGGTGAATTGACACATTTAACATATGCATCTGCTAGTTTTCACATTCTGTCGCTTATCTTCTAATCTGTCCCTCTGAACGTATACTCTTAATTATGTAGACAAATATCAGAACTGCTCTGGTCTCGTTAAAATTTCCAAAACGTGTGATTTTAATGACGTTATTTATATAAAAAAAATCTCTGTATTGTTATGAATGATAACATTGGTAGAAATGGCAACCGCATTGCTTTCTCTAAGTAATTGTTTGTCAAGTAAATACTTTGTTGGTACACAAACACAGACACACAAACACAGACACACAGACACAGACACACACACAGAGACACACACACACACACACACACACACACCACAAACACACACACACACACATTTACTGTATTGTCTCTCCTTCCAGATGTGCTCTGTGCTGCTGACGCTGGTGCTCCCCCCTGCGTAGGACCGGAGATTGGTCACTCCCACTGCGCACACAGGCCCATACAGCACAGCAAGGTAGGAGGGGCTAAAAACACAAACTGCTGCAACGCTTTCTATTGTCTCCTTATAGACACAGAGACAGACCTGTCCACTCAAATGTGCCTGGGCCCTCTTGGAAAGTCTGATATAGGCTTGTCAAAAGTGGCACCAATTCACAGCATTATCATAATTGGGATACTTAGCCATGGGTGTAAATACAGCTTATTACTGTCACACAGAAGGGATGTCTAGCACTCCCACATTTTAAATTTATCTAAGCCTCAAGGTGAAGATACATAAACAACTCTCTATTTTCTTACATACTCACTAAAGCCTTAAAACCATTTATTATTGTACAATTTATTTTCAGAAATTCAGAAAGACATAGTATTCTTTTTGGGGGGTTTAGTATTAAACTAGAACGCACATAGATCATGACTTTAAATGTTGTTCATTGTAAGCTGTAATATTGGTCTCAAACGGCTCAAAAAATGTAAACAATCCTTTAACTGGTGAAGACTGCAGTACTTTTTCACAGTGGCATTTCACTGTAACAAGTGTCGGATTTGTATTAACTTTTTTAAATAGTTGAATCATGGTTATATAGTCTTTTTGGAATACTTGCAAATAGGTACAGTAAAGGGAGATACGGGGTGGCTGAAAATATTTTTTTTCTGACTGCTCAAGCCTCAAATGCAGGATTACTTAAACATGAATCAATTTAAAAACAAGTGAGAAATCAAATGAAGGAGGAACACTGCTATAACAGGGTTAATCATCACATTTAAAAACAAGTGAGTAATCTAATGAAGGAGGAACACTGCTATAACATGGTTAATCGTCACATGCAATTGATCACATGCAATGGTATTTATGTATTTATTTTTATCTTTATTATTTTTTCCCTCCATCCCTTGTTGGGTTTTGTCTATGGGAGTTTTTGTTTATAAGAGATCTTCTACTGAAAGTGTTTTTCAAACTTCCTATAAGTGATCTGTTCTTTTCTTCTGTATCTACCTCTGTATCTACCTGCGTTGCACCAATGAAATTTCCCCATGTGGGACAATAAAGGAATATCTTATCTTATCTAAAAGCTCATTAAAGTCCTTTTTACATAATAAGTCCCCTTTAAACGTTCCCAGCTCACAAATCTCAGACTGGGAGCATTTCTTCATCTCGATGCATTATGACAGTCATGTATTTATATTTATGCCCATGTATTTGATGTGAGGCAACTTCAGCCATTAAAAGGAGCTAGAGCCTATTCCCATGGGCTTTATGCATGAATGTTGTACGAATGGAATATGGAATACCGTAATTCGCTTGCTGGTCATTATAGAAACTGATTGTGTGTGGTCATTAGGAGACAGCATATGTTAATGTATGGATGTAGCTGGAAGCTTTAAGGGTAATTAAATAGTGCATATCAGAAGAGTAGTCCTTTTGATAAATAAAACTGAAAGGGAAATGTATTCTGAATGAGAGCGATAGAGACAAAAGATTGAGTTAATTTGTAGAAATGCTAATGTAATAATAGTCAAAGTAGCAGATCAAATTGTTGGGATAGTTATAGCAAATAATATTCACTTAAATCCAGAACAGTATGTTTTCTTATAGTCAACTGTTCCTGCAAGTTCCAGTGCCGTTTGATGCACTTTTCTCAATTTGCTTTTGGCTTTTCCCTCCTGTTTTTTGCCTCCTAGCATGGAATGATTAGCATATTATTTGATTTCACATCAAGGACTTTTCTTTTCACTTACTGGAGCTTGGAAATGGCACAATTTGTCCACTGGCATGTTATCTTTTTGCAGCATGATTTACCTTCCTTTTATGCAAATGTGTCTAAATTTAAAATCGCCAGCAGTGCGCCCTCTGCTATGATAGATTCAGCGATTGCAAAACGAGGCCACATGTGAAAGATTGTTAATTGCCACTGCTCCAGGCTCTGCTCTAATTGTCTGTGTCAGAAGATGCCATGCTGTGTCTGACCTCAGATCAGCCTGGAGGTGGATTAGAGAGGACAACTTGCCCTCTCCTCCTCTCCATTCACGCTCCCCTCTTTTTGTTTGCCCGGCGACATTAGTCAGTCCCACTGTGCTCAGATCTGCACTGCACCACTGCCGCTGCTCAGCTCCCTGCCGGCTTTGTCTACAGCATTGAACAGGGAAATTGAAGGTGTGTGCATAAATAAGAGAGGGCTTTATGTATTTGTGTGCTGCTGATGTTGCCAGTTAAAACGTGGCTGTGTGCCTTCATTTGGAATAGTCAGCCACTGTGAAGGCGACAAAAAAGAAAATCCCAGGGTGCGATATCGGGACTGGTAAATCAGATTTTGAGTGGAGTTTAATAATCATTGCACAGACTTTGGTTTGTTCCGTGAGGCGAAAAGGCAAAAAAAGCTCAAGGAGTCCAATAGAAAGTATTCATCAGCACTTGTAATGTACGTGTGAGCCGTGAAAGTCAATAGCAACGAACTGGAAGGAATAATTTTAAGCCACTTGTCGCAGCATGTAATCAGCCTCACCACAGCGCCTACCTTTGATTAATTGCTCGGTTGCATTCCAATTTGCACTTATTACACAAGAGAGATTTGTGTACGTCTGGGTTGGGACGCTTACTAAGCAGTGTTAGCGTTTAGCAACAGGATGGTGATCCCCGTTCGAATGAGTTAACCTAATGATTTCGTTCAGGAAAAGCCATTGCAATTGGTTTGTTGGAGCATTTACGAGCCTAACCAATCGATTGCCGAAAGTCAACCCAATTGGTCCCACGTACGTCCCCTGGGCAACGCTGTGTTGAATTGATTAGGTATGCGCTGCAATGCTTTCGAGTCGAATGGTGAGCGTGTACTTCCCGAAATATGATGGTGTCTTATTTTGGTGTTTTTTAAAATGGGGGGAAATCTCACTCCAAATATTGAAGAGTTGTAAAAAACAAAAGAGCATTTACCCCTGAACTCGTAGATTTAATAGTGACCATATCTTTACTTCCCTTACTACAAGGTTGGATCACTTTTAGTCATTTATCACTTTTAGTCATTTATATCTCAAGTATTTTTTGTACATACACATTTCATTTTTTTATACGGTAACTCTTTTTTTTATTGGAACAGACACAAACATGAAATCCTCTTAAGCACTCTTTTCATATTTTCCTCATTCATGGTTGACCTTGAGCTCCACATTGTGTTGGAACATATTTTTCTTCGTCCCGTGGTGTAGCCTATTGAAATAAAGGTTAGACTGTAGACAGCAGACGTATTAAGCTACTTTGCTTTTCCCAGACAAGACATTCTAAATGGACTAATGTGGGGCTCCATCTGACTGTCACTACATACTCACATATGTTGTGATTGGGAGTAGTAGTAGCTGTCAACATTAAGGGAATATAATAATAATGAAACTGGTAATAGGACACGCTTCTTTTCTTAAACAATCTCTTAAGTGATTTTTGTTTTAACAATTTATGAGCTGGATTGTGTTAAATGTAGATGTAAATGTGTCATGGGAAAGCTTTAACGTGATTTAAATTTGACAATTTTCAGTGTACATTTAATACCAGTGTACAAAGCAAAATGATGATGGACGACGTGACGGAAAGCACTATATTGGAAAGATAAGACAAAATAAAAAAAACTGAAATGGTCTCTATCATTTCACGCTCAATTGTTACTGTCATTTCACTGAATCAAAAATCTGTAAATGTTTGTCCCTATTCCTACCAAACTTTCCAGACCTTTTGCATGTCTGGGGATCACTACGGATGGCGTATGTTATGACTAAACCTTTCAGCCTCCATCTGCCTATGAAAGGACTGTTAATCTGGGCTTACCTCTGTAACTGTAGTTAATACTATCGATCTCTGTTAGTCTAGCCCACTGTACACTGTAGTAGTCCAGTTGGGAACACAAAGCAATGGATGATAATAGAGAGGTTTCCTGATGCGCGGCGGTCGTCATGAGCACTCCAAACAACCACCAATCCTCAATTGACCAGTCAGCAGCCTTGGACTCGCTCCTCGCCGTGTGTGGGGTCTGGCTGCCAGGGTTGAGGGCTCAAAAGACGGACCACTTCCTTGGACCGGTTCTGACTGGTCTGGGATGTCAACTGAAAGAAAAGCTTGCTTGTCTGGCAGAGGAAGTGTCTGCTTGCCTGCCCTGCCAAAGGAATGTCAAAGGAGACGAGAGGATGGTAAATATGGTGTCTCTTTGGTGAAGGCAGGTTTTAAAATTAGGCTAGAAAAGACAAAATTTATCTACTTGTTTATGTATCTATTTATTAAACACATAGGCTGTATTTGAAAAGGGCTTAAAACCTTTGTCAAATCCGTTTGCTTACCAAAACATGCCACTTTTTTATGTGCTGTGGCCATATTCTTTCTACAATTAACCAAGACAGTGGATTCTCTGCATGGCTATAGATAATTAAGTTGCGTCTTTACCGTGTTCCATGTCATGGCTGTGAAATGGCCTTGGATCCAGTTTACCCTTGTGCTGTAAAGTCTATTATCTCTTACCCATCGCCATGTCTGCGCTGTAGTCAACTGTGTATCACCAGATGGAGTGTTTCCAGGTTTCAAAGGGCACTGCTGTGTTTCCCATTCTAAACGTTTCAATGCCATCATGTTGTTAAATGCCAGTGACAAGCATTCCCACTTAACCTTTCATTAGTTTCATGCATCAGGCGGGGGTATAAAATAGTGCTCTTCTCCAGCATCTTTGCACTGGCAGTGTGGATGTGAATAGCCTTGGGGACTCGACTACATTGGGTGCTTTTATTCCGAAACTGGCTTCATTATTAAAACACACTCCCTCCTTATAGTCCTTGGAGATTTGTCGGAATAATATTTGTTTAGGATGAATAATAAAAGCCTAAATGGAGAGAGAGGCGAGCGCCGGGACCAGCCCTCCCTCCTCATCCTTCCGTCTCCTCCCGAGCGCTCACTTTGATTTATGAGCATCTTTTAGCGAGCTTTGAGACGCGAATGGCATTGTGGCACCGTGGCCCCGTGGCACAGAAAATAAATCACCGTGAAACAGAGCGACCTGGTTGTCACTCGGCCTTTGCGTCCCTCTCACGGTGGGGCAGGTACCGGTGAGGGATGTGTAGCTCGAGGGTTGTTCTTCACTCTTACTGCTTTGTTTCAGCTACGATGCCAATGCAACAGATTCAACAGGATGGATGAAAAGTTTGAGTTATTGTAGTGTGATGCATCGAGTACAGAATATGCGATTTTGATCATTTCTATAGTTGTGTGCACTTTATGCCATTTGCTTTTTAGAAATGGAAAATCCAATAAACCTGGCAATTAATGTACCAGTTTCAATTTTAGGGGTGGGCGATATTGAATAAACTTAAATATAAACAAACTTAATATCTCAATATAGATATTTAGATGATGATATTATGTATTTGATATTATGTGATGAATGTATTTGTTGAGGTTTATAAATCCGACAAATGTGAAATGTCTGTAAATTTAATCACACAAGTGCAGATATATCACCGTTTACCCTAATATGTATGTTTACAGCATACGTTTTTTTAATCACTTGATTTATATTGAAATGATTCAAATCTTGAAAACAATATACACGATATCTACATTTCTATATATTTCCCACCTCTTTTTAATTTGTTTTTATATCATTTCCATATAATTTATTCTCTGTTTACATTTTACAAATAGTCCCACCCAGGGTTTTAAATGGTCCTAGCACTGTTTTAGTGCTAGACTTCGGCTTTGATTTCAGCAGCGTTTTATCTGCAGAGGGGAGTACATGAGGAGTCCACTGAAGCGTTAAAGGGAGATAGAGACAGAGTTTAGCGTTGGCCGTGCTGCCTCCTCCCAGTCTGACAATCTAAGCAAGTGTTTACACCCACCTCAGGAAACCAAGCACCGCAATGTGACAGCGATGGGGCCAAATTACATTTATTATCTCACGGCAACAAGGATAGTGGTTGGATGGATAAATGGATTGTAATGAGCCATAGATGAATAACACAGAAAGTTGTTGAGTTGTTTTTAATGACAAGTCATATAATTGGAAAGGGAGGTTAACAACTTTTTATTGACAAATAATGATGTTACAGCAGCTTGAATACAGAAGTGATATACACACCGTTACTCAGAAATATAACATTTATACGTTGACTTTTTAAAAATGCTTTGCACAGTGCACTACAACAGCCATTCACGTTTGAGTGTGTAACTAACCAGCCAGAACACTCCACATTGTACCTGTGTTATTGAGGGACAGGATGCTGCCCTTGGCCTCACCATTTTCCCCTGTCTGGAAATTACACCAGGGTCACACAGACTGAGGAGAGACAAACGAAGCAACAGCTCTGGCTAATGGACAGGGAATTGAGATGGAGGGTGGGCCAGTGGAGGCACTATAGATGCAGAAAACACTGTGCTAATACAATGAGACAAAGGAGCTCTAATTGGGAAGAATTGTCTCCATTTGCAGAAACAGAAACCGCACTGCCACGTTGATTGATATGCAAAAAACAAAACTAGCTCCCAGATGTTTTTCTCTGCCCACGCTAAAAGAATGGCAGGATCGATGCTCTGTCAAAATCCACTCTGCCTTCCAGACCTAAGAAAGGGTACTGACCTTGGCCCATCGTGGAAATACAATACATGACTCGAGGCGGCACAGAGGAGATGGCAGACAATCAGAAGTGATACAATAGTATAGATTTTCTCCCAAACTCACGGTCAAGGTTGGAAGTTATACGTTGGCACACAAGATAGAGGATATAATAACAAAAAGTAAGGAATGAAATGTATAAAAACTATAATTATTATTCAAAAAAGCAATTTCAGCCACACTTGTTTTTTCCCCCAAAGCTATAATATCTTTGCTAATGTATAAATACAAGTTTGGGCAACCTTTTTGTCACAATTTTGAGGTTACCAAGCACACTGTACATACATTCCTGTTTCCAACCCAGATAAACTGAGTGGATGTGACTGGATATGTCAACTGCAAAATAACACCTGTGCCAAATCAATATGAAATCACTGACAAACCATATATCATATATTGTTGTTTGTGACATTTCTATTCCCTTTATGACAGAATCTTATAGAGATGTGCCTGGAGACATACTGTACACACTATGACTTAACCTGCCCCTTTCTACATCAAAGGTTGACAAAGCAGCAGTCCCAAAATTGACTAAAGGCGCAGCCGTATATGAAGCGTCAGAAACATGATGCGTAGCTGTCAGCTGTCAGTGGGAGACCAGTGTAGGGTTTTTTCAGGCAGCTTTCCTTCTCTTCTCCTCCTTCTGGGCTGGCTCCCATCTCTACCTCTTAATTGGTTATTTGGGCGAGCTGTCAGCCCGTCGATGGGATTGTTGTCGCCGCTATATTCCCGAGTCATAACAATCTGTGCCTCCCTCTCCTTTCAATCTACTCACCTCCTCTCGTCACGACTCATTGCAGGTATCCTATCCGGCCATTTAGTGAGGATAAGAATCGTACCAGGGCTGTGTGGAGAAGTGCATCGTAAACCGAGGCTTAAAGGTTTTGGAAAATTATGTACTGGTAATTGTAGTTATTCTGACAAATACGGGATGAGGTTATTAGATTTGATTGTGTAATTAGTTTATAATCTATATATTTTAACCAAGATTTAGTTCACTATGGAAAATATGACTTTTTCACTACGATAATCACATTTATTCTGAACGTGTTTGTAAAGGTTAAATCTACAGTTGCAGAGGGCGTTGTTTAATTCAGCCATTAAGATTCATTATATGCCGCGGTTCAAGTGGCATTTTGTTTTGAGTGTGATTTATCAGCCTTAGCAGAATGATTTGCCTCCGTGTTTCTATCAGTTCCTGTTAGATTTGTAGAATGCTTTCTGCGTAGGTATGTTGAGTATTAACACCAGCCTCGAGCAGCACAGTGGAGACGCACAGACTTCTGAAGACTTGGACAGACCTCCCCTTCGCTCCGGGGTTTGTAGCTGAAATAAACAGCAGATATAACCGTTATCTGTCTCCACAAGGCTCATCTCCCCTGTCTGGTGCTGTACCACCGAGCTGTTCAGTGAATATATCCTTCTGATATACTTCAACCCCGATTTCCTTCACACAAGCGCCCACATTTGGAATGGGAAATGTGATACTTTTTAAAAATGAAAGCTCTGTACACGATTAGGCAAAACATTTTGGTCTATGACAAGTGAAGTGGATAATACAGAATGTCACTTGTTGGTGGGAGGGATATCTCAGGCTGTGAGTAACATTCGGTGACACTTCATACATTCTTTGTACCTACCTAATTAAGTACAAATCGTAATGTACATGTAACTATGACAACTGAACTTAGAATGTCTGAATGCCTACATGCCACTGTCCGATCTTGTCATATCTCGGGAGCTAATCTGAAATTGGCCTGGTTAGTCCTTGGATGGGAGACAAGCTGGAATGCCAGGTGCCACAGGGGGGCGGTAGTGCGCACTGTTGTTGTGTCCTTGGGTAAAACACTGCACCCACCTCCTGCACCCACCTCCAGTGTCCATGTACGCTGGTGTATGAAAGAGTGTGTTTATGAGAGTGAATGTGGGACAACAGATGGAAATTAGCCGGATTACTAACCAGCGTGCTTACAGCATGTGTATCATGTATGTTCATCAACATGCCTCGTCCCAATCAAATAAACATGTGGCACATGATAGTAATATAAAACAAGCTGTAAAAGTCAGCAGAAATACATGGGACAAATGGAACTAGGCCTAATCAAATCAATCCAAATAATGCAAACAAATTAAAGCATTAAATAAGATAAAATCAACTAAATAAATACAGAACACAAAAAATAATAAAATATAACTCATATCTAAAATCAAATGAATAAAAGACATTGAGGACCACAACTCACAGGGATTTGAGTGAGTTCAAAAGGTGCCTAATTAAAATTGTAGCTCTTGTGGGATGTTCCTAGTCTACAATGGCACAATATACAATCTTAACACTAACACATAACTTTATTGTCACTATTGAGAATTCAAAATGATTGAAACCTTTTGTGAGCCCCATAATTTCAAATACGTGTAGAATAGAAGTGCATCTGACATCCAACTTTTGCATATGAACTATACAAATGACTGTACACTAGATTCCGATTATTTGCGGGAATCCCAGTAAGGACCAAGAAAGAAAAATGCTGTAACATCAATTTGCCCTCTGCAGCTTTCCTTCTGCGCTAAACTCAGTCCAGCGCCGCCATGCCAGTCCCCACATAATTATCAGACCGCACAGTGTGAGGAGTGCCTCCATTGTGAATCCCTTGAAAAGAGAAGCTAAGCTCGCGCCAACCCCTCCCTCCTCTTTCTCTCTTGTCTTTCTCTTCAAACCTATCACTTTCCCCGGCCATATTGTTGCATAGGAGGCCGGTCTCCCAAGTGCGCGTGTTATAATGAGTGAGATGATGAGCTGCATGCTTATTAATGACAGCCTTCATTGTCTGTGGGCTGGCTCAATGTGAATCGAGTGTGCACAGGGGCTAAGAGGGAGTGCACACTTGTAAACGAGCTAGTATGAGTCATGCATACTTCGAAGTGTGCAGAGTCAAAAGTCTCATAAGCCTCACTGATCAAAGTAGTAGATCCTGCTCCTGAATGCTTGGTCATGTAATCTTTGACACAGCGTGACGCCCACACACAAATACAAAATCAGAGTGAACAGATGTTTTGCCTGGCATGACAACCGCCCACAACACTGAGCTGTGCAACTCAGTGGAACCTGTTATTACTGGAGCCACTGCCATTTCAGGACCGCGTCACAGATTAGAATGAAATGGTTGGGTAACAATGCTTTTAGTATGCCAAACCTGAATATTTTTATTTACTGCTTTCATAAGCGGCTGTGTATGTAATAAGACTAGTATTTGAGCTAATTCTGGGGGAAACTTTCATCATTTTTGAAAACCTTACGTCAATATTGAGGTTTTCGGGGGGGAAAATCTGTAAAATATTTGTAGAAGAAATGGCACTAATAAGTAATACTTCAGTAACACATTACTTATTTTTGTTTACTGCATTCCTTTCTACTTCGATTGTGTTTTTGAAGTGACATTATTGGATTTTGATATAGATTTGGTGCACTTCTCTGCCTGTACTCAAAGATGTATTTCTCTAATAACAGAAGAAAAGAGCTTGTACCTGTGCAGCAGACACGTAATGTACCAAGGAGCGTTTACTCCTCTGGTTCTGTTATAATCTGGGGAATAGTACAGGAGGGATGATAGTGATTTATTTTCTGCCACAGCGGCTTGTAGACTACAAACCCTTATCTGCCACCGGCAAGTCTTCCCAGCGTGGTGCCAAACGCTGATGTTAATTTCCATATCCCAGGCAAAGCGCTCTGATATAGTGATGTGAATCTGTTTTACACAAAAGGTAAAACAGGTCCATCTATGTGGTCTCGCCTATCAAGGAATAAAGTCCCTTTTTCAGTTAACAATGAGGCCAAAATGATATGTTGCATGTCTATTCCTCCAATGTTCCTTGTGCATATTTCATCAAACTTATACATGGTCCGTTGGATAGTCAGATTTTTGGATGTGGCCCAGAGCTGTGCAAGTGTCCATTATGCACATTATGCATGTAGAAATGTAATGTAATGTGCTGTAATGTGATATCCAGTTACTCTTTTAGATGCATGGAAAAGCCTTTGATGCAAAGCCAATTAGCATAGAGTGCATAGCTAAATCTCCATAACGCTCTTAGTGTCCCGGGGGAATGTCTGTTCATGTACAGTGTAGAATTACATATATCATTATTTTATACAGTTGTAGGGCTGGAGTCATTAGTGGTGAATCGGGAAGTAAGAGAGCAAGACTTTTTGTGATGACGTGTGCAGCTCTATGGCTCTCTCCAGTGTGTCCATTGTGGTCCTGATTTTATCCAATTGCTCTATTATCTGCCTAACCTAAGTTGTCTTCTCTTCCACAGAGCGCAGATACAGTGTGTACAGTATACCAGCCTCACCAGGGGACAGCGGGCCCCTTGGTTCTGAACGACGACCTTAAACCACCTCCAGTACAGCGGGGTGCAGAGATGACATCAGTTCCCAGGGGTGAGGCCACCTTGCTCAGGCCCTGTCCCAAGCACATGAGTGTCACTGAGAGGCTGCGCAAGGTCATCCAGGAGCTGGTGGACACAGAGAAGTCCTACGTGAAGGTGAGACGCTGACCAGAATCCATTAATACAGCATCAATATTGAATGAAACGTCTTTATTTAATTATTAACCATGCTTTACCAGTACATGGAAGAAACATGCCAAAACTTCTGATTAGCTGGAGGAGAACAAAGCATACACATAATAAAGTGTAGTAATAATAACAGTAGGTTAAGCAATTTCTCAAAATGAAGAGTTTTTTTGTGTCCCTGGAAAGACACCTTTATTTGCTGCAATCAGTCACAGTATGTTTGGAGAAAGGTTTTAACAAATACAACAGAACCAAAAAGGAGCGGATAAAATTAATTCATAAAGAAATAAAGAAACATAATAATAAATTGAATTAAATAAATAATCATAATAAACATGTATCATGTATTGTTTATCATTATTATTCATTTAGTGTGTGAATGATTATGCTGTAAATGAGTAATAAAAAAACAGTCACAGTTGTGTAAGGTGATTGAGAATAATATAGTGTAATGGCATAAAGGTGGTGCTGCCTCATTTCCTGCATTATTCATCTTCTTGCAGCCAATTTGATGCTCTCAAGGTTTCCTAGTCCGACCTTTTTGTACCGCAACACAGACCCATATTCATGATGGCACCATGAAACTGTCGTGGCCGACTATCTCCTCTTTGTTCTGCGCTCCTCGTTTTTCATTAGTGCCGCTCTCTCTTCCTCACAGTTGATTTGTAATTGAGGGAAGGAGACGGTCTTTTACACAGGGCCGATCTGCCCCGCTTCTGTGCACCATTGACTGTGCTATAGCCCTGAGGTGGCTGGTGGGAGGAGGATGAGAAGGTGCAGGAGACCTCATAAATCAACCTAATGAGAATATCCCCACTGATACCCAGACAGACTACAACCACATTAAAAGCTGGAGGGTGGAAGAGATAGCGAGGAGAGGCCGATGCAGAAATGAGATGAGGGACTGTGGGATGGAGATAGTTGAAGGTTATAAGTGGAGAAATAGCTGTGTTCATACGACTAAGTATAAGGACAGAAAGATGACCGGCATGTAACAATGTTTTGAATTTGTTCACAGGATTTGACCTGTTTGTTCGAGATCTACCTGAAACCTTTGCAGAGAGAAACTTTCTTGACACTGGATGAGGTAAGAGGACACATGAGTAAACATAGATATTTTTACATAGTATGTGCAATTTACTGTTGAGAGCTTTTAACCATCTTTCAACCCTCTATTTCTTTCTTTACGCAATCCTGTATTTTCCCTCATTTGAGGCAGATGGAAATTAAAATTTTCACCTACCCCCTAACTCCACCCAAAGCCCATACTTGGTTGCATTTATTTGAACAAAAAAATGTTGCGTATCCATATTATAATAAATCTGCTGCTTGTTTTGGTGAAATTACACTTCTATTAGTCAAACTTTTTCAGTCAATATCGTATGTAATATGTAGTTTAATTACCTTATAGTTTAATACTAAGTATCTGAAAAGGCACAATAGGTCTTGGTGGCTATTAACAATGCAGGACATCAAATTCATTGTTATTACTCATGGGTGGTGTGGATGTACTAGGCCTTATCTGTCACACTGTTTGCTGTCAGAGGACAAATTAGCATAGGTCTGCAATGATATTAAAGCGTTCCAAGGGGACAAAGAGATAAAGGTTGTCACAAGAGAAGACTCGACTGTGTTTCTTGTGAAAGAATACATCCCAAATCTAAAGCTAACACTATTTACTAATTAGATGTAGCTGTGGCGTGTCAATAATCGCAGTGTCCGTTTCCTTGAGTGTGCATCGGGCTGTGGCTTGACCTCAAACGGTACCCGGCCACCACTCCCAAGATGCACTTGAAGTCGATAGGCCTCGAGCTCTAGGGCAAATTAAAAGGCGATTATGGGACAGAGCTACGTGTTCAGACACAAACTAGACAAGGGCATGTTCTGCTTTTAATTTTGTCTGTCTGTCTGTCTGTCTGTCTGTCTGTCTCACACACACTGTTATGTCCCTAAGTGCCCTGTTCCGAGATGGAGCTATCAGAGTGTAGCTTTATGACACTCGGGGGCTGAATGACTGTTATGAATTATGAGCTATTATAGTTCCTTTTCTATACAGCCTTATTAATGCCTCATAGAAAGATAGTTCAGAAGAGCATGTTTCCAAAAAAAATATTTTTAAATATAACTGGTTGCTGTTTATCTTTCTTTAGCTATTTTTGTGGTAGTTGTAGCGGTTAGTTTTAGTCATGATGCTAACATTTATACTGAATACTTTAACTTAAATTTTGATACCACAATGATAATAATGTTCTTTTTTAGACTAACAATGGTCATTTTCAACACAGAATAATAGCATTTTTTTATGTTACCATATGGTTTTAGACTGTTGACTGTGAGATTAGTTTTAGTGTCAATTAGTATCTGATTTTTGATACTTTTGACCATCCTAATAGCAGTATTAGGATGTGTTCACGCCTTGCTGGGTCCTGGTTTGATGTTGTTTGGTCTTGTTCTAGTCTTGGTTTAGTCCTGGTCTAGTTCAGGATTAGTTCAGATTTTAATGTGGTCTTCGTGCAAGTGTGAACAGACCCTGAGTCATGGTATTGCAGTAGCATATTATAGCAGAACTTGTTGCAGCTGAGTTTAGCAATTGTCATCATTGTAATCAATAATAATCTTGTATTTCGTTGCTCCCAGATGGAAAGCCTGTTTGGTAGCCTGCCTGAGATGCTGGACTTCCAGAGGGTTTTCCTGCAGACGATGGAGGAGAGGATCGCCTCCTCACCTGACTTCAGCACCCTGGAGACCCCCTCGCAGTTCAAGGTGAGTCATAGCACACTGTATCATGTTATTGATTTTCTGTCCACAGATTCAGCGCAGATACAGTGACAGTCAGTGAATACGACATTATTCTTAAATTTGGTGTTTCGCAAAAGAAAAAAGTTAGATTTATCAATACATTTAGAGGTATCAAATTTGATATAGTGGCTTGATGTGACATAGTGCGAGGTGTATCGATCGAAGCGTGCTGAATGGATGGAGATGTGTTAATACCTGGAACCTGGTCAGACGGTGGGTGGGCAAAGGGTTATTTCTATGGTCTCCAAAGAGAAAGGTGCTAGAGTGTTTTTCCTTGACCTTTTCACACTTTCAATTGTTCTCCACATCAGTTCTCAGTCAGCGTGCACCAACATGCACCTTCCATCACCGTGTCATTTCTGTTTTTCTCATATGGCACTGTGGTCCATTTTCAGAAGCTGCTCTTCTCTCTGGGGGGCTCCTTCCTCTACTACGCAGACCACTTCAAGCTCTACAGTGGATTCTGCGCCAATCACATCAAGGTCCAGAAGGTTCTCGAGAGAGGTATGTCATGCACACGCAGTGAATATGGCGATCAAATATCAACCTGATAGGAATAGCCATCTAATTGATTTTTGAATTTTGACTTTTGAAGACGTTAATAGGCAAGTATCAGTTTTCACCAGAATAAATGTCACAAGACATTTATTCTGGTGAAAACTGATACTTGCCTATTAACGTCTTCAAAAGTTCATCCGGTTCATAAACATTTTACATTACGCACAAATAAACATTTTACGTTACGCACAAACTATGATATGTATTTACCAAAACTACTGATGCTGTATCATCACAAAAGGATAATTTCAGGTTTAGTTGGTCAAGTCAGTAGTTTAATGTCCATGGATACATCATATTTATAAGAATTGTGTAGTGTGTATTATTCCAGTTTTTGCAACTGCTAAACTACTGTGCATATAAATGGTTGTGTGACCTTCTAGAGTGACTACATTGCACCTGTGTTGCATCAGAAAAAGGTTTGGAGTTTTAAAGGACAATCTAGTACCAAATTGATGAAAGTTGGTGGCGATTGAAATGCTAGAATACCTATTTTTCGCAATCCTCTTTCCTGCCAATATAAGTACCTGTTTGACAAGTACACACCGCATCAATCCATGCTAATTCATTTATAAACACGTGGCCTTTGCATAACCTTGCACGCTAACCACAAAACGTTCTACCGTGGACGCCTGGTAGCTGCAATAATTCCTTGTGTTTCTCTCAGCATGTGACAGAGCCGGAAGTTTAAACATGATTTATGCCTGCAACGACGCAAACCTTTCTGGGCATATTTTGGAAGGCTGCCCAGCATAGAAAGAAATGCTAAAAGAAAGAGCTCGCTTGCCAGCCAACATTAAGGAGGCGTGATATTGCCCCCAATGCACTGCTTAAATCAACCCATTACCAGAATTGCGGATGGTATTCCTCGAAGTAAGCAGAAGGATGGACGTTTAATAGGATTAGACAAGAGGAAAACACGTCAAAAGGCTCTGGTGGATGAGTGCGACCTCGAGGAGTATACAGCACGGCAAATATGATTTTCATTATGACACTGCAGGGGGAAAAAACACATTCAACAACCCTTATATATAAAAATAAGTTTAATAGAGTTTAAAATGGTATTTCAAATTGATTGCAATGGCTTCACAAATCTCTCTAACATTATTTTGTATGTTTAGTTGTCTGGTAGTCAGTCAAGGGATATCAATAGCTAGTGTCAGCGAGCAGACGCAAATGCAAAGTCAGGAAGTTCGTACTATATCCCTTTCCTTATGGAGGGTCCACCCTCAGCTTTTCTCCATGCAGATGTTATTGTTTAGTCTGGAGTTTTCCACCGTATGGCATTAAGCTGCAGCCGGTGATGGCACAAGGCCAAAGTGACAGACCTGGGGTCTCATTTATAGTGGGTGTGTTCGTACAAAATGGACCCAAACGTGACATGTGTGTGTTCACGTGAAGTTTGTGATTTATAAAAAGACGTGGGATTGTGCGATTGTGTCCGCAAACTTTGCCCCCTGTGACGAGGCAGAAGGTGATCTGTGCTCAGAGAAGAGAGAAGGAACTAGTTTGAGGAATTTTGTATTTAGTGCACAATCCATTTAGATCCCTTTGCTTTCTATTTGCAAGAAATATAAAATAATAGCATTACGTTACTCATTTAATCACAACTGCTTGTGCTGGGAATTACGAGGGTGTTTTGGATTCATGTTAAGGTTTTGTCATTTATAATCCCTCTTCCCATGGGGCCTTCCTTCTGTACATCTGGCAAAAAGATTCTTTTACATAAATGCCTTGAACAGTTTTCAGATGTCAGTATTAACTCCATCATCCAAGGACACCTCATAAATCTGTTGACGTTTGTCTAAGCCTTAAGAAATGATGGTCTTCTCATATCTCATCTTCCCTCATCGCCTCCCTCTTCCCATCATGCCAAGGGGCACTGGGTTGCCGTAGTTTCACTGTTTATTTGTTGACTCGTTAATTGCCTGCCAATTACTGTGGGAGGTGTCGATGCAGCTGCCTGTCTGTAGCTGGGAGTGCTATAATTAATACTTTAATAGCCCCCCTTGGTACACAGTCTCGCTGTTGAGGGAAAATGCCATCACCTTTATTGAAGACTCATTCTGTTTTCACTTCAACCAGTATGTTGTCTGCTGGAGCCATTTTCCATAGAGCTCCATTATATAAGAATCCTGGAATGATTTATTATTATAACTGCCAAGTATAATAGATGTTTTCTTATGTTTACCTCCAATACTGCAGTGGACATGTTGTGTTGCATCGATGCCTCTACCACCTCCTGCTGGTGACTTAATAGTGCATCATAATTGTCATAAACCCTGCAGTGCATTAGAAATCAGGACAGATCTTGTGGCCATCCAACGTGAGTTTGATGCATCATTAATTGAGTCAATGAGTGTGGAAAAAAATCTGTGAATCATATTCTCTGGCCTTCAGTCATCACAGCAGCAGGGCTAATTAGAACGCCTGTGAGGGATCAGACAATCAACACAGCAAATGAGTTCACATAAATTATAGCCCATAGGCGCTGTTTTCCATACCATGTCCATGTTTATTGACGTAAGATATGGTTTAAAGTGCAAAACTGGGTTCAAAGCTAGACAAATAAAATGTGTATCAGTCTACGTCATTCACAAATATGTAAAACACACTTATAAAAACAACACATTAAAAAGAATATACCATCTGTATCAAAGCTGCGACAAAGTAGTGCTCAGGCTTGAATTTCAGAGGGAAAAAAACATAATAAATCTATATTGAATGAATTTGATTGTGTTTTCAATGTCGATAGCTGTTCTTGACTCACAGCTAACCCTTCTTACTAACCTATATCTTTTTTAATTCTATACTAAGAATTTAAGATGCTGGATAATCCGCATTAATTTGGTCTGTTTTTGCAGCTAAGACCGATCAGGCCTTTAAGGAGTTCTTGGACACTCGGAACCCCACCAAGCAGCACTCGTCCACCCTGGAGTCCTACCTGATTAAACCAGTCCAGAGGGTGCTCAAGTACCCCCTGCTGCTCCGCGAGCTCGTGTCCCTCACAGACGCAGACAGCGAGGAGCACTACCACCTCTCCGGTACGAAAACATGCTTGTGTGCAATTACCAGCGAAGCATGAGCAGTTTAAAATATAGGCCCCATTCACGCCTGTCACTTAGCGGCCACAGTGCTTTGAGGACACACTATATGTTGAAATATGACATGACAGAGAGCCAATATAAACCCGGGCGAATCCCTGTCAACATGTCTGCTTTGTGTCCCCGCAGCGGCGCTGAAAGCCATGGAGAAGGTGGCCAGTCACATCAACGAGATGCAGAAGATTTACGAGGATTACGGAGCCGTGTTTGATCAACTGGTGGCTGAGCAGAGCGTACACAATAAAGAGGTGAAATCTGTTTTAAACCATCAAATCAAATCAAATCAATTTATTTTTGTAAGGCCCAAATCACAACAACAGTTGCCTCTGAGGGCCACAGGGAGAAATGAATCAACAATGTCTGTGGTGGCGAGGGAGTCAGACAATGTCTGTGGTGGCGAGGGACGATGTCCCAGGGTCCTCTGTCCTTAGACTCTCCTTCTCGGCCAGGAAAAACTACAAAAAACCTCTTTGGGAAAAAAGCGTAGAAACCTGGAGGAGTTCCAGTGAAGGAGAGATCCGACTCTCACAGACGGACACGAGGGAGACTGGAGCTGGACCCACTCTTCAGGCAGATGAGGGACCGTCTGAGTCGAGCTGGACCCACTCTTCAGGCAGATGAGGGACCGTCTGAGTCGAGCTGTACCCACTCTTCAGGCAGATGAGGGACCGTCTGAGGCGAGCTGGACCCACTCTTCAGGCAGATGAGGGACCGTCTGAGTCGAGCTGTACCCACTCTTCAGGCAGATGAGGGACCGACTGAGGCGAGCTGGACCCACTCTTCAGGCAAATGAGGGACCGTCTGAGTCGAGCTGGACCCACTCTTCAGGCAGATGAGGGACCGTCTGAGTCGAGCTGTACCCACTCTTCAGGCAGATGAGGGACCGTCTGAGGCGAGCTGGACCCACTCCTCAGGCAGATGAGGGACCGTCCACACAGGGCAGGGACCACTTCACCAGGGGAGGGGCATCTGGGTCCACAGGTCCTCAGGAGTGAGAGAAAGAAAAAGAAGGCGGTGAACAGTTTAAAAGTGGAATCAAAAAATAAATATTGTTTGATAGCATAAGTAGTCAGAAGAAGAGGATAGTGCTCAAGCTGTCATACTTCCCCCAGGATAGTTACTCCTAGGGCAGCGTAGCTGAAGCTGTGGGTTTATGTTTCTGTTCCTAACTAGTCTGACCATAAGCGATTTCGAAGAGGAACGTTTTAAGCCTGGACTTAAATGAAGAGACTGTGTCAGCATATTTAACATGGGTCGGGAGCTGATTCCATAACACAGGAGCTTGGTAGCTAAACGTTCTACCTCCTACTGTACTTTTAGAGACTCTTGGCACCACCAGAAGGCCAGCATTCTGAGAGCGAAGAGCTCTGTTTGGATGATATGGTTCTATAGCATCTTTGAGGTAGGATGGGGCCATGTCATTTATGGCTTTGTAGGTCAAGAGTAGAATTTTGAATTTGATTCTAGACTCGACGGGGAGCCAGTGAAGAGACTTCAGCACCGGCGTAATGTGCTCTCTTCTTTTTGTTCCTGTTAGTAATCTTGCTGCTGCATTTTGAACCAGTTGAAAGCTTTTTATGGAGCTTTTAGGACACGCTGCAAGCAGGGAGTTACAGTAGTCTAATCTAGTCGTTACAAATGCATGGATAAGTTTTTCGGCATCACTTTTAGGCAGGATTCTTCTGATTTTGGCTCTTGTTACGCAAATGGAAATAGGCTGTTTTACAAGCTTGATTTATATGAGCTTTAAATGAGAGCTCCTGGTCAAATAAGACTCCAAGGTTTCTTACAGTAGAACTGGAGGCTACACTGACATTGTCCAGTGTGACTATCTGCTCAGATAGAGCGTCTCGTAGATGCTTAGGGCCAAGCACAATGACCTCAGTTTTTTTCAGGGTTAAGAAGCAGGTAGTTTAGTGTCATCCAGGTTTTTATCTCCTTCACACAAGTACTAAGTCTGTCTACTTGATCGCTCTGATCAGGTTTCATTGATAAATACAGCTGAGTGTCGTCTGCATAGCAGTGGAAGTTAATGCCATGCTTTCTGATAATGTTGCCTAATGGCAGCATATAAAGAGTAAACAGAATTGGACCGAGTACCGAACGGTCCAATTCTGTTTACTCTCTGTTTACTCTGATGATGGTAGATCTACGATCTACCATCATCAGCTCGGGCTCAAATCAGAGTCCTGGGAGACATGGGAAGATGATCGTTCTGTGATTCTGGAGCACAATTCAATGTGGAAATCAATTACATGATCAGCTGGAACATCCAATTGTAACAAATATTGCCAAATATTGATCAAAATATGGTTCTTGTCAAATTTACTCGAATCATTGCACTCTACCATTGTTTCTTTAATCACATCAACTACACTATTAATGTTCAACAGAAATCACAATGACGTGATAGATTTTCAAATATGAATGTGCAATTTATATTCAACCTTCTCTTTTAATAAAATAACTCAAAATAATTTAAAAGGAATTCTGAAATAAACAAATTATTATAGTAAATATATGGTTTTAATGAGTCAAACTGTCAGAACTTTTAAGCCTTTTACCATCAAATGATACAAAGCATAACTGAACACAGCAATTCATCGGACGATCAGCTCAAAACTGTTTATGCGCTCGTCTTTATATTGTCTCTTGGGAAGGAAATAATTTACAAATTAATGAAATATTTATCTGGTTGCACTCTAGAATATTCAAAGTGAATGCTAAATAATGTTGTCTGAAGCAGAGTTGAGATTCAAAGCTCCTAAGAGTTGATATATTAGAATAAAATATGTTTTTTCACCTGCACAAACATGTTCCCTCTGTCTTTGGCACTCTGAGCACAGACGTGAGTGTTTAGTATGTGTCTCACAGAAGCTCCTCTGCAAACAGCACAAGTCTATTGTTCTGCTCTTGTCTATGTGCTGCCTTTTCTCACTTTGGCCCCGTGGCTCCTCACACAGGTCGCAGAGATCTCCATGGCTGAATTCCTCATGCACTCGTCTGCAGTTTGGCTCAATCCGCACCCGTCTCTGGGCCGGATGAGGAAAGATCCTGAAATGACCGTGTTTGGTAAGTACAAGCTTCCCTACGTTGCATTATGGATGAATTGACAAAGCTTAAAACTTTAGGATTTTAGGATAGCCAACTAATCCTGTTGTCACGGACGATGAAGAGATTGTTATCAGTACAAAACATAACCGTTTAGCTGGAAAATGATTCTGAATACAGCGTCTCTAGCTGTAAGACTGAGTTACGGTCGGAGCGTTCAGGCTGGCATATCAAATGCATCTGTGAGCTGCACTGGCTCAGCTTTCTCCCAAGAGGCCTTCACTCAACTCTAAAACTGCAATGTGTTCTCCTCTGACTAGTATTCAAGAAAGCCGTCATATTGGTCTACCGCGAGAGCAACAAACTCAAGAAGAAGATGGTGAGTGCTGCTGGTCATTCATTTTTTTTTTTATTGTTTTTGATGTGGAAACGGCATATCACAGTATTTCCTTTCTGAACAGGCAAACCCGCGATCAGCACTTTCTTATGGAGATTCGGACCTGTTTAAATTCCGGTGGCTCATCCCTCTGTCAGCGCTGCAGGTCAGACTAGGAAATACTGCAGGTAAGAAGAGCACCATTATCCGCATTAAATCACTCACAAAATACCCCTACTAAATCTTCTCTTTACCCTCTTCATGGCCCCGAGCGCAGCCCCGAGCCCTGAGCGCACACACATACACCGACTGTGTTCTGTCATTTTGTGCAGTAGCTCTCGCTCCATCACCCGCAGGAATCCTCAAAACCATATTTGGGCCAAGTGATTAAAAGCTTCTATTTTATTTGTGGCTCTCGCAGGGACCGGCACGGAGAGCAGCTGCATCTGGGAGCTGGTCCACTGCAGGTCTGAAGTGGAGGGGAGGCCCGAGACCGTCTTCCAGCTGTGCAGCAGGTCAGGGATTAAACTCACGGCCGAAGGGAATTATATAATGAGGAAAGAAATCCATCATTCCAGTTTTTGTAACCTTGTGTCATTGTAATAGAATGATTACTGAATAAAACAAAAAAACAATAACATTTACTGTAGCCAGCAGCGATTTACATAATGATTTGGCAAAGAGGTTTATTCTGGACACAAGTCTGTTAATTCATCTGTATCCCTCCCTGAATGTGTGTAGTTAGTGTTATTTTTCGAGTTCCCTCTATAAATCTAGTTGAAGACCTGTCATCCTTTGGATTCCGAGGCCTTGATATGTTTTTACAATCCATAAAATTGATCCCGTGAGGTCACAATATCCTTTTCCCCGCAGTGTGCCTGAGAGCAAGGTCAACATCATCAAAGTGATCCGCTCCATCTTGCGGGAGAACGTGCGCATGAGGAGTGAGGGAACACTGGAGAGGAACTGTAAAGAGCGACTGGCTCCTCTGCGCAGCAACCTGCCCTCCTCCGCCCGCCTCGGTAAGATCTGAGGATTGGTTGTTTGGATATTAAGATATTTGTGTTTGGAGTGCCAGACCGTGCTTGTTAGGGGAGGTTCCTCATGAAAACATATCCACGAGGAGTTATTTGTGTTGGATGGTGTCCTGTAATGTTACCTTTTAAAAAAATGATGGTATCTCATGTTTTTCAGTAAGTAAAATGCTTAAAGGGCGTCTGCTGCTTGTGTATTGCTGAGATAAGAGTGGCCTATCTGACCTCCCTCTTGCCTCCTTTGGCAGGTTCCTCCAGGGCCTCTTGGCACTGTAAGAAGTCAGCGGGCGATTTCTCCTCTCAGACCTGGAACCCGAAGACCGTGCCAGACTCAGATGAGGGCAGCCAGAGCAGTGGCACCTACAGCCTGTCCAGTGCCACTCCACTCTGCACCTCAGCAGACGTCAACAAGCCTCCATCACACCTGAGCTGGCTCAACACCGCCAACCGACCTCGCGCCTCCACCTCAGTGAAGGAGTCAGACATTCTGAGCGATGAGGATGACGACGGCTTCAGCGAGACAAGAAGAGACAGTGGAGACAGCAGTTCCCCCACAAGTGCCATCGAGGCCCAGTTCCTCCAGCTCAAACTCTCTAAAGAGGCCGTCTTCCAACGCACCGTGGCCCCGTGCGTGCAGCCGGAGACCGTGGGCGACACCCCGGAGATCCAGCCTAAGCTCAAACAAGGACACTCGAATGCAGTGAGGAGAAAAGGCAGCAGTCTGAGGAGGAACCGGGGGCCTTTGTTAAATATGAAGGAGCGCAGCCACTCGCTGGACACTGGCGCAGCACAAGCCGATCTGAATACATTATTGGAGCGAGAGTTTAGCGTTCAGAGCCTAACATCAGTCATCAACGAGGACTGTTTCTTTGACCAGACGGAGAACCGTGCGGGAGAATGCACAAATGTCATGTCATCATAGAACAGAGACAAAACATAACTATATCCACATGTCTGAGAATTTTATTAAAGCCATATAGACCAAAGGCTTCTGACTGTGAGCTGTTATCCCAACCTGATGAATATGTAACGCATCCGCTCAGTATGAAATCACAGGTTTTGTTTTGGGATTTCAAAACAGATTTTTCTTTCCTGTCAGGTGGGCCAAAATGAATTTCAAAGCTTCAGGAATGCTGTTATAAAAGAATATTCACAGCTCAGGTGTATTTTACTTAATCGTGACAAATTAACAGCAGAAATGCCACAGAATAATAAGACCCACCCATGGAACAGCAATCAGATTTCCGGTCTCTGGGGTGGGCTCCAAGTGGCCGAGTTAAAACAGGAAGGACGTTGGGTCTGTGAGAACCAAGCCTTTTGCTGTATTGTGCACTAAAAACACTGTTTGCCTACACAACTGAAATGTATCTGTATAGGTGCAATGTCATTTTTATTTATTTATCGATACTGTGCATTATTAAAGCTTTAGGTGAAGGCTTGAACTTTTGGCAAGTTTGTTACAACAATCTTTATACAGATCATTTACTTCTTGCTGTAGATTTCAGTGAATACCATCTTCTTATGGAATTACTTCTACTGCCTTGTTTGTCCTGTATATATTTTCTACCTTTAACACACTTTTCTACACATCTGACACTGTAAAACGATTGTGTCAAAGCAATAATTAGCAATAACTGCAGCAGAAATTGTTCTTAATACTTGTCTGCCTTAAGAGTAAGGTACTACGAAAAGCTGTTACTAAAATAGACCGTTGATGCTAATTTTACTCAACATCACTATGCCTTTGATGCTAGCAAACCAAGGAATGTGAATGCCTCTTTCCTATTGAGCTATTTTATAAATAAATAATGAAGAATTAAAAAAAAAACTCTTGTAATGATGCCTAATGCTTCTTGCTTCAAATGACTTCCATGTTGTTGACAGGTATAGCAGGGGACCAGTGTCTATCTCTGGCACTGTCCCGGGGCGAGAGCTGCTAGAGGCTGTGATTAGCTCTGCAAAGATACACACTTTTATACACTCAGTACAATGCACATGACAGAAGTGGGACAACGGTTCTCAAAAGCTATGCCTCCGCGGTTCACACGTTCTTCCATCGTGGGCACGTGTGAAAATCACATCCCGCCTCACGCTGAGACGTTTCTGTAGGGTAAATATGACATGTTTGCGGCTTCTATTTGTAATGACACTGAATTATGAACAGTTTAAATTCAAAAGGGAAATTTGAGCGCACCCAAGTACACTGCTAGACTTACCAAACCCATACACCTGCTATTTGATATCACTTCAGATGCTACTTTGGCTGAGCAGTGATTAAAAAGTATAAACTTATCTGTTAATAATACAAGGGTCCGATGCATTACAGAACATAGATGTAGAGGTCTAAACAATAGGTTTTTCACACAATAAGATCCTGTTAAGACCAGATAAGAGATAAGGCAGAAGGAGGAATTAGGCCTGCAGTTATTATCTGGACTATACAGACTCTAAAATGCATGAAAATACCTTTTTATAACAAAGACATTGGCATTATTTAATAAAAAAAAAAAACAATAACAAAAAAGTAATATCAGTAAATAGTAGTACATATTTTCCCCCTAGCAACCTTCAGTCACCATATTTTAACCTTTATTTGGTAAAATATGCAGTAAACAAAGACTCACTGCACAATTTCTACGCTTTTTTCCCAAAGAGGTTTTTTTTGTAGTTTTTCCTGGCCGAGAAGGAGAGTCTAAGGACAGAGGACCCTGGGACATCGTCCCTCGCCACCACAGACATTGTCTGACTCCCTCGCCACCACAGACATTGTTGATTCATTTCTCCCTGTGGCCCTCAGAGGCAACTGTTGTTGTGATTTTGGGCCTTACAAAAATAAATTGATGATTTGATTTGAATAGAAATAATTGCTGACTAGTAATCATTCGTTGCAGCCCTAAATCTAAATATTTGACCATTGAAATTGCAAATTCAAATGTGATTTATCTTGCTGTCCCAGATTACAACTTTTATGTAACAGCACATAACACATTTCTGCAATACCACAGGACAACATACTCCGCCTTCTGACGCGTTCAATATTGATTTATTCTTCGCATGGACAGATCGCTCTTCTTACCCAGTAGATTTACATAGCAACAGACACAAAGTCAGTTAAATAAATAAAAATTCATCGCATTTCTCATCATTCATTATGTCCATTATGTCTCATGACTTGGCAATTAGCCCCATCAGTCCATCACATCAGCCACTCATTTCTTTTATGATGTCCGAGGATGATTTTCTAATCTTATAACACTCCAGCCTTCTATTACTGCTCATACACTGCATCACTGCCCTACGCCTGGACCTAATGTCGAGCTGTTATGCCAAATGTCCAAACTGCGCCTGTCTGCTTTGAAAATCTGATCATGGATAAAGATTTAGCAGCCAGCAATCATCAGAACTTGAGTGTGCGCTCCCCTTGGCTCGTCTTCACCGCCACGCCATCTGCCAGCTTGGCATGCTTCAGCCTTGAATTTTCAGTTAATCTGTGTTGTTATTTAGAAGGGAAATGTCTGACATGGAAAACACTTTTTAATCACACAATGCCGTACAGTTACGAGTTACAGAGGATTAGTCTATAAGAGGGCCTGAGAAAGTAACAGTTCCAGAGAGTCGTCGAAAAGGCTTGTAGGTGATGCAATTTACGTCGATAGAATTTAGGAAAGCCCATAAGAAGACCAATGGATTTTAATAAAAAGGTATTAAAAGTAAAATCCTATGCCAGTCTATTTTAAGCTAAATAAATTCTGAGCTCTTCACTCCCTCCTTCTTTAAGCTCCAAGTGAATGAGGAACCCAAAAGTAGATTGAGAGAAGCGAAATGGCCTGAATATACACTCACTTTATTAGGCACAGTGTTCTAGCTGTTATTTCATACTTCCAGGCAGCATTGGCAATTGCATTATCCAACATTATACAGGCTTAAATAGCACAGTAGCTTTACATCCCTTATACTAACTTCTGTTGCCGTGTGATTAGTTGAAATTAGGCTATCATATTAAGCATTAAATCAATATACCTTGTAATTTGACCATGGAAAACCACCTTGTTCCCGTTTCTAAATTACCCTGAATCCTCACTGACATTTCTTTCAGCTCCCGAAAGGCAGTGGATGTAAGAAATAGGACAGAAGAGAGGAGGCGGCCGAGTTATTACGCACTAATATTCGCTTTAACACGTTCTGTGGGTGGCTAACCTGCTTTCCTCGTTCATCTCTCTGTTTTTAGACGTCAGGAAAGAGCCCACGAGTAAACTGAAGCCAGGTTTGCTTTTTTTAGCTGCAGGATTTTTGTGTATACCTTTTTCTCCTAGGGTGCAAGGAAAATGCTTTAAAAATGCATGCTTATGCCAAGTGGAGAATGTCAAGGCTTAAGAGCAGTTTGGTGTCTTTCCGCACGAACAAAGCCTCTTAGTGGTGGACTTTTTTGCTACTTTTTTATTTATTTCGTCAGTACCAGGAACCAGCACGGGCATAACAAGTTCCAAGACCATTATTGCTCTTTTTTATATATAAAGACAAGCTCAGACTACACTGTCATGGCAAACTTTAATATTTTACATCTTATTACATCAACTTCAAGCACAAAATCCTACACAGGTCTTAGAATAAAACAGTATCTATCAGTCTTGTTCCACGGCCTTGTTTTTCATATTTCTGCCCAGTAGTTTGCTCCTGCTCCTTTCCTGGTTTATCTGTCTGAGTTCCTCTCTAAACTCGTAGTCGATCAGATTAGAGTCCTGAGAGCAGAGCTGGGCGTAAGCGTCACACAGAGCTCTAAACTGGGGGATCTTGATTTCTGTGGAGCGCAGAGTGGGGTCTATATCTGCTCTCTGTATCATCTCCTGCGTCAGCTCCACTCGGCACGCCTCCGGGAACAACTTTCTGAAATAAGAGAAGAGGAATATGAAATGATGGCACAGACTGCTGCAATCAGGGGGCTTTGATATCTTAATGATCATGCATGTTTAATGACATTACATTAAAAAAAAGAGATAAATTATCCTCCAGTTAGTGTTTCAGATCTACGCAGTTAATTGAAATCAGACAAAAAGTTCTTTTGAGGTGCAAATTATTACCTATTGCCAAATCACACTGTAAAGTTGGATGAAAAAGTTGTGGGCAAAAAAGTTTGGACAGGTGCTGATTATGTTTTCAGTACTGGAGATGTTGTAAAGTACTCACAGATAATAAATAATGTAATAAAGCTCGTATAACGTTTCCTGTGGCTACTTTTTGTTCCGATTGCTCATAAAAATAAAATATATAAAATGTGACTACTCTGGCTATGCTCCCGATGAAATCCCTGCAGGTTGTAAGTCATAATCACTTCCACCCATGCTGCAGATGCTTTTAGGTGCTTCATCGCCGGTGCCTCCTCTCCAATTTGCTGTCGCCGGAGCTGCCAACCCACGGCCGTTACATAAAACACGCTGCCTTGTCTTCCTGAGCCACCTCAATGACTCATAATTGGTGCTCTCTTTCACACTTTTCCTTTGTCGTTCAGGCCCACGTTCCACTCCAAAAATGGGCCGATGGTTATCTGTGGATGTTTTAGTCCAGCTTAGTTCTGCTGTGGTTATGGTGCCAGGCACAAAAGCACACGCGTGATTAATGTGGTGTTTAGAGAACCAATTTACTGTACAAGGAAAGACGTTAGACGAGACGTAATTTCATGATAGTGTATGTATTGTGTGCTCCTGCTGAGTTTAAAATGTACAACAGTTGCTACTTATGCTGGGACACCATTAGCGGTCATAAAATCATGGGTGGGGGGGGGCCATATTGACAAAAAATGAATTTGTAAATAGTTTTTGGGAGCATCCTGATAACAACCTTCAACTGATAAAACGCCAATCCACAGAAATTTGTTTAAACATGTTTAAATATGTGAAATATCTGAAAAATGCAGACATTTTAACTTACACTTACACTCTTTCAACAGTTCCAATATTATCTATATGTTCTTATTTGTCACGACCGGTTTCAATCTTGATTATTGTATACACCCTTCAATTATGTCTAAAAGAAAGGAACAAATACTCCCAAATTTAACTCACAATCATGAGGCAGGATCTTTTTCACCACGACAAACCAAAGATCACATATCGGTCCAATCAGATCGTACTTACTCTAGTCCTTTGTAAAAATGCTTCCGTCGAAACTGGAAAATGTTGCGGACGACCTTCTCCACCAACTTGAAGGGCTGCTGGATCTGGGCCTGTACCAGAGGCGTGAAGTGCACCACCCCCACGTCCACCTATACGACACAGAGGAGACACAAAGGGAGTAATCCACGCAGCGGGGGGGGCGGGCTCGCTACAGTGCGCGCTATAACGGCCCGACTGGTGGGAAGACGGACGCTGAGCGGGGAGCAGGGAAATCTAGCGTGTCCAGAGAGCCAGAAGATGTCTGACGGGGCAGATTCAAAGACGGGGAGAAAGTGGGGAATAAGCAGCAGAGATTAGACGAGAAGAGGGAGGAAGAAAAACAACATGACGCAGCAGGTTTTTGGTGAGTGAGCCACATCCGGTTGCCACAGTAACACCTGTGCGATGGACCTTAGGAACGCAGACTTCCTTTTTCCTTTCTTTTTTGTCGTGCTGCTGCTGGTGCATCAACAAATTCTTCACTGTGTCTTCACTATGACGATAAAGAGAAAAGATGAGCATGTGCTGGTGGGAAAAGAGAACCGTGCTTTATGTGGCAGGACAGAGAAGAACAATATTACATGTATTATTTTAAGAAAGGGTTTGCAAAAATGATGATGTAAAGTACAGACAAGGCCAGAGAAGAACCAAATGCAATGAACAGATCTTTTTTCGTGGATGATTTTTCCCCAAATGCTCTTTCCAGTGAGCCATTCCTCCAAACATATTCTACAATAAAGAATCCATATAAAATAAATGATCTGTTTTACTACAAGAAGTTGATCTCTCAAAGTTGGAACTGGAGAAAAACGTCTGGATCTCCTAAAAATCTTCACGCTGTCCTTAGCTTAGGGCACTTCTGGAAATGACCAAAACGAAAAAATAAATAAACCCAATCTGTATTTTTAAAGCATTTTTCCCACCTCACCTCATTTAGGTACAGTGCTGTTTTTTTAAATATATGCTGAAGGTCACCTGAGTAAATCCACTGCTCTTATGATCCTAAAGTCTGATTGAAAGAAGCTGATGATGGAACGCGGGGCCCCGGTTCCATCTCCCAGTTCTCCTTAAGTCGACGTGACACAGCGTTCAAGTCCTCGTGCCTCGCTCCGCAAAGCCAGCCGAGACCTCCATCTCCACCGCCCACGTTATCGTTCATATCCAAATACTCTACCCCTGGAAAAGTCATTCTTTCTGTGCCAAAGAATGATAAAAAAAGGAAAAAAGGTGAATAGATGTATGAACCTGTGACATTTAGTGAGCGTAGAAGCCACTCGTCTGACCGCTGGAAGGAAAGTCAGTGTCACTCAAAATAATTACAGTTTTGCAGTTTCATCTTTTTTTTTTTCTCTTATCATAAAATGCTTTTTCAAATTCTTCTGTCTGCAGTCTGCTTGAATCAGAAAAACAAGAAAGCCTCACTCTTCTCTGAAGGAAGTGTGTGGGTGTGTTATTAAAATGTGACTCAAGGTGATTCAGCTAAAACTACGGAAACAGAAATACCTCACAAAATGATCAAATATTAAATGTACAAACTGCACTGACTATAACGAGAAATCAATGTTAATTAATGCTCAATTCAATTTATCTGGAACTAAAAGATCTTGACAGCTTGAGTCAAAGTCTGGGCACTACAGGAACCGACAAAACACCAAAATAAAGCTCCATCATGAGCGAGAGTCTTTACATTTTGGTGATTTTTCTTTCTCCCTTTTTATTCTGGTCAATTTTTTGTTAGTTTTAGAAAATGTCTTATCATCCGTGGCGTTCTTGTTATTTCCTTGTTTGTCGTCATGCGTACAAATCCAGGCAGTACAGCAAATTAGTCCAAGGACATGAAAAAGAAACAACATCTGCCGTTTCGCTCGACAGAAAAGGCAAACTTGAGTCTCATATCAGAGCCGATCTGTGGATGCTCGAGTGTGAACACGAGCTGTAAACCGCACGTTCAATACTGGGCCTTTAAGTTGAACGCGGGCTTTTGTCATGTTTAAACAACACAGTGCGGCAGCTTCATGGTTAATTTGTAGAAGCCACTAATGCTCCGTGCTCTCCCTGATAGTCTATTATTAATGGACAACCCTTTCAGTTCACACAATGCATTTTAAATCCTGCGGCGGACGCAGTGAAAGCCACCGTCATTTCAGCTGACAGAGGCTGGGGTAAGATCATGTGTGTAAAAAAGAAATAAAAGCAACAAAATAACATTGAATTCACTTATTTGGGAGTTAAGTAGTAATGAATGTTTCAACAACAAAAAAAAAAGAAAAGCTATTGTGCGTTGATGCAATGGTCAACAAGAACAAAAAAAGTGCTTTTCAAATCTTTCTGCCTTTTATAAATCACGTTTATAATTCCGGGCTAACATTCCCCGTTGTTCCTTTCGCTCGTTTTCCACCATTTCCTGTTGGATTTGCCCCGAACGCTTCTATCATTTCTGTGATGCAAGATCAGACCACCGTGTGTTAGGAGGCTGCAATAAACGAAAAAAAAAGGAAGCGGAAATGCATTTATTTCATTTGCGTCTCTACTAGAATAATTAGGCCATTTATATTCCACGCGTCTTGATTTAAGAGAAGAGCGCGCGGATAGCTGTGAGAGTCGATATTGGGACTATACAACATGCTGCTGCGTTTCAGCCATCAGCTTGTCCCAGTCACTTTGCTGCTATGATTTATGTATGGCCTTGCTACATGGCTTCACTAGGCCCCACTGGCTGTAATATATCCCACTCTCTGCTATTAATCCTCTGCTTGATAACCCCTACATGCAAGGGAACTCCATCCTAAATCACGCGCTGTCACCTATAGCCCTGCTCTGAGACGCTGTGAACATGCCTTACCATCCCCCGCCCCAAACACATCCCCCCATCCCGACAACAACCCCCAAAATATCCCTCCACGTGAACCCGGGAGTCTCTGACGGACACTTTGACCCGTGACTGACACCCTGATGCCGCCCTTTTGCCTCCGCACGTGCGCCGTTCAGAAGGAGCGGGCGAGAAGAGTAGAAAACGCTCTCGTGCTTTTTCCGTCTTTGTTTAAACAGCGAGAATCATTAGCGCTAATTTGACGGATAAATTAGATTGTATACGTAATGATCCGTCCCTTGCTCTGGAAAATTCCTGGAGCTTTGATGCACTTAAATCCTGCTAATTTCATTGGAGGCTTTGAAAAACAAAGACTGCAAGCCCTTTTAGACATACTGTGGTACTGCGTTAGGCTGGTTAATGAGCGAGTAGAGTTGTAACCATAGCACGGGTACAACAGGGAAATCAAATAAACTAAAGGAAATGGGCTTAAAACTTAGAGAGCATCTAACGCTGGCTACATCCAGTCAGGTTTCTGTCCACCCGGGGCTACCGTTTCCATGCACACCGAAAAATCTGATTTCTGTTTTTTGAAATGTCATGTCATTAATAGTTTTAAAAAGGATCTTTGAGGGTAGCACAAGAGTTCTAAGCATGTTCTGGCAAGGAAAAGTATGCAAAAATGAGCAAATTGATATGGAAAGAGAACATTTTATAGATTAAAGAGAATTCATTGTACTTTATTCTAAAAATCCTTTGATTAACTGGTGTTTTTAATGATCAGATCTCTCTTAAATAAATAAATACGTTACTAGTTTTTTTGGCCATGATATGAAGCCTCTAGTGAAAAAAACCCAAAGATCGACAAGTTCTGGTGTACACTTTTAAGATTGATCCCATTTTTTTTATCCAAAATGATCCACAGAAATGTTCAACAACAACAAAAGCACTTTTGTTGCTTTTTTTTTTTTTGGGGTCTCACTTCCCTGTAATGCCGTAGACAAAGCTCCAGGATAATCTGATAAACCACGATGACTTTTTACATTCAATAAAAACCTGCCTTATACTTGAATCCCCAGACAGAACTTTTTGAAAGGGCGCCACAGAAATGATCACTATCTAAAAGTCACACGTCTAGCTTTGCCTGAAACCCCGGACCCGTTCTGTCCCATTTAAATGCAATGCCCTTCGATTCCTTTAATAACCTTGTACGTTCCTATTCCTCGTGCGTTTGACCTTGCTACACAGCTGTACACGGAACTCTATTACTCCATTGCCCTGTGGTTCTCCCCGTCCCTTTTTCCCATTTCCACCTTGACGTCTCTTTCTGGGGACGTTGTTGCCCAATGGTGTGTGAGGCGTAATTTGTCATGTCCCTGTAAGCGGAACCAAGGCAAGATGGCAGCAGCCCCGGGGCACGAGCCTGTAGTAGCTACACCTGAACCACCGTCGCTGGCACTTACGTAATAGCAGGTTTGTGGAATAGATGCAGGTCCAGCTTGAGATTCATGCGACAGAGAATAAAAATGCATCAATCATGACAATGCCTTAAGCAGACAACTTCCATTACATCATGTAGGAGGAGGACGGACCTCTTAGGAGATGCCTGTACTGTGTGTGATGGCTGATGTCGCATGATGGGTCTGAGGAGAAATGGTTTTGGCATTCCGAGCGGCGGGCTCCAAGCTAAAGCTCCCATGGAATCACCGAGCATGCAGCACATCCATGGCCCTCGCTTTGACGGGGTCAGCTCCGTGGAGACATGCTTTCGTCACAGAGCGCCTTAAAAGTGTGTCTGAGAATGTGAACTTGCTTGGCAAAATAAGACGGCATGGGAACATTTCTGGGAAAATGAGGCGAAAATAAAACAACCCAATGGCAACAGTGTTTATCTAAAATCCAAAAATATCAATAGAGCCAGATACTAGTCAATACTTAAACTAATATACTATACTAGATACTAATTTGTTCTTGATCTATGTCAGAACTAATGTGAGCCACAGTATGAGCTATGAGAACATATTGTAAGATGAAATATGCTGTAATTGTGGTGAAAATGACATGCGATTGTCAGTGTCACATATCAAGCCTGAATTCCAGTATTGTGACAACACTAATCTATCATTATCTATGGTCCGCCCAGGCCACGACAAGATTGACAGAATAAGGTGTTGTCTGTTAATGCAATGTTGCCTGGACATGGCAAACCAATTATAGAAGAGGACGACATAAAAGAGGGGATGCAAATGGAGCGATGAAAGCCCGTGTGTGGGCGGAATGGAGGGGAGTATGGATAGCCACAGAAGAGAGGCTAGTGGGCTGTGCCGGGAGGTGATAACAGGAAAAGGGGGCAATGGTTAAAGTAAAAAAAAAAGCACTATCTTCACACAGATCTGCTTTAAGCATTGTCTTTTCACTCTGCTTTCATCTATTCAGTTCACTTCGTACATATTTTACATCACAAGATAAGGCTTTAGGTTCTTTTTACATCATATGACGGGTCACACACGCCATGTTTAATGCATCTATAAGAAAAAAGGCATTCTCTTCCTCCTACAGCAGTATCCCATGAGGAGAATAGTGTCGGAGAATGACAGGAATATCACACTGGGGCAAATGTGTGGTGTGATACCTCAACAGGCCAGAAAACTCTCAAGGGGTTTGTTCACCACCAGAAAAAGCAAAACACAATGGGGGGATGGAAAGGAGGTGTACAGTGCCGTAATAAACAAACTAATCAATAGTTAGACATATCGATTGCGACCACAACCTGCAATGCCTAAACAACATTATTGTAGATCCATCCATCCATCCATCCATCTTCTGCCGCTTTATCCGGGGCCGGGTCGCGGGGGCAGCAGTCTGAGCAGGGACTCCCAGACTTCCTTCTCCCCAGACACTTCCTCTAACTCCTCCGGGGGGATCCCGAGGCGTTCCCAGGCCAGCCGAGAGACATAGTCTCTCCAGCGTGTCCTGGGTCTTCCCCGGGGCCTCTTCCCGGTGGGACATGCCTGAAACACCTCCCGAGGGAGGCGCCCAGGAGGCATCCGGAACAGATGCCCGAGCCACCTCAGCTGGCTCCTCTCGACGTGGAGGAGCAGCGGCTCTACTCCGAGCTCCCCCCGTGTGGCCGAGCTCCTCACCTTATCTCTAAGGGAGCGCCCAGCCACACGGCGGAGGAAACTCATTTCGACCGCTTGTATCCGCGATCTTGTCCTTTCGGTCACTACCCAAAGCTCATGACCATAGGTGAGGGTAGGAACGTAGACCGACCGGTAAATAGAGAGCTTTGCCTTTCGGCTCAGCTCCCTCTTCACCACAACGGTCCGATGCAGCGACTGCATCACTGCAGCCGCTGCACCGATCCGCCTGTCGATCTCACGCTCCATCCTTCCCTCACTCGTGAACAAGACCCCGAGATACTTGAACTCCTCCACTTGGGGCAAGGACACCCCACCCACCTGGAGAGGGCAAGCCACCTTTTTCCGGTCGAGAACCATGGCCTCGAATTTGGAGGTGCTGATTCTCATCCCAGCCGCTTCACACTCGGCTGCAAACCGTCCCAGTGCATGTTGCAGGTCCGGGTTTGATGGAGCCATCAGGACAACATCGTCTGCAAACAGCAGAGATGAGATCCTGTGGTCCCCAAACCGGACACCCTCCGACCCCTGACTGCGCCTAGAAATTCTGTCCATAAAAATTATGAACAGAACCGGTGACAAAGGGCAGCCCTGGCGGAGTCCAACATGCACTGGGAACAGGTCTGACTTACTGCCGGCAATGCGAACACAGCTCCTGCTCCGGTCATACAGGGACCGGACAGCCCTGAGCAAAGGGCCCCGGACCCCGTACTCCCGGAGCACCCCCCAAAGGACACCCCGAGGGACACGGTCGAAAGCCTTCTCCAGATCCACAAAGCACATGTGGACTTGTTGGGCAAACTCCCATGAACCCTCGAGCACCCGATGGAGGGTATAGAGCTGGTCCAGTGTTCCACGACCGGGACGAAAACCACTCTGCTCCTCCTGAATCCGAGGTTCGACTATCGGTCGGATTCTCCTCTCCAGGACCTTGGAATAGACCTTACCCGGGAGGCTGAGGAGTGTGATCCCTCTGTAGTTGGAACACACCCTCCGGTCCCCCTTCTTGAACAGAGGGACCACCACCCCGGTCTGCCAGTCCAGAGGCACGGTCCCCGAACGCCACGCGATGTTGCAGAGACGTGTCAACCAAGACAGTCCTACAACATCCAGAGACTTTAGGTACTCAGGGCGGATCTCATCCACCCCGGAGCCCTGCCACCGAGGAGTTTGCGAACAACCTCAGTGACTTCAGCTTGGGTGATGGATGAGCCAGCCTCCGAGTCCCCGGTCTCTACTTCCTCTTCGGAAGACGTGACTGAGGGATTAAGGAGATCCTCAAAGTATTCCTTCCACCGTCCGACGACATCCCCAGTCGAGGTCAGCAGGCCTCCACCCGCACCGTAAACGGTGTTGGTGAGACACTGCTTCCCCCTCCTGAGGCGCCGGACGGTTTGCCAGAATTTCTTTGGTGCCGACCGATAGTCCTCCTCCATGGCCTCCCCGAACTCCTCCCAGGCCCGGGTTTTTGCCTCTGCGACAGCACGAGCCGCGGCTCGCTTGGCCTGCCGATACCCGTCGATGACCTCCGGAGACCCACAAGCCAGAGTGGCCTGATAGGCCTCCTTCTTCAGTCTGACGGCATCCCTTACTTCCAGTGTCCACCACCGGGTTCGGGGGTTGCCGCCACGACAGGCACCGGAGACCTTGCGACCACAGCTCCGAGCAGCCGCATCAACAATGGAGGCGGAGAACATGGTCCACTCGGACTCAATGTCCCCAACCTCCCCCGGGACATGGGAGAAGCTCTCCCGGAGGTGCGAGTTGAATACCCTACTGACAGAGGGCTCCACTAGACGTTCCCAACAGACCCTCACAATGCGCTTGGGTCTGCCAAGTCTGTCCGGCTTCCTCCTCCGCCAGCGAATCCAACTCACCACCAGGTGGTGATCGGTTGACAACTCTGCCCCTCTCTTCACCCGAGTGTCCAAGACACGCGGCCGGAGGTCTGATGACACGACAACAAAGTCGATCATTGACCTCCAGCCTAGGGTGTCCTGGTGCCATGTGCACTGATGGACACCCTTGTGCTTGAACATGGTGTTCGTTATGGACAATCCGTGGCTAGCACAGTCCAATAACTGAACACCGCTCGGGTTCAGATCGGGGAAGCCGTTCTTCCCGATCACCCCTCTCCAGGTGTCACTGTCATTGCCCACGTGGGCGTTGAAGTCCCCCAGTAGAACAACGGAGTCCCCGGTCGGTGCACTGTCCAGTACCCCTCCCAAGGACTCCAAGAAGGCCGGGTACTCTGCACTGCTGTTCGGCCCGTAGGCCGCCACAACAGTGAGAGACCTGTCCCCCACCCGAAGGCGGAGGGACGCGACCCTCTCGTTCACCGGGGTAAACTCCAACACGTGGCGGCTGAGCTGAGGGGCTATCAGCAAGCCCACACCAGCCCGCCGCCTCTCCCCGCGAGCAACACCAGAGAAGTGGAGCGTCCAGCCCCTCTCGAGGAGATGGGTTCCAGAGCCCAAACTGTGCGTGGAGGTGAGGCCGACTATATCTAGTCGGTATGCTCAACCTCCCGCACAAGCTCAGGCTCTTTCCCCCCCAGCGAGGTGACATTCCATGTCCCCAGAGTTAGTCTCTGTGTCTGGAGATCTGGTCGCCGAGGCCCCTGCCGTCGACTGCCGCCCAGATCTCTCTGCACCGGCCCCTTATGGATCCTCCTGCGGGTGGTGGGCCCACGGGAGGGCGGCCCCACGTCGCTCTTTCGGGCTGTGCCCGGCCGGGCCCCGTGGGGTAAGACCCGGCCACCAGGCGCTCGCCATGGAGCACCCATCCCAGGCCTGGCTCCAGGATGGGGCCCCGGTGACGCCGATCCGGGCGACGTAAACGGCCTTGTTCGTGTCGTCGTCATAAGAGGCTTCTGAACCGATCTTTGTCTGACCCGTCACCTAGGACCTGTTTGCCTTGGGAGACCCTACCAGGGGCATGAAGCCCCCGACAACATAGCTCCCGGGATCATTCGGGCACTCAAACCCCGCAGAAGACAGTCTGTGACGTCGTGGACCTTCAGAGGTAAAAGTGATCCACAGTGAAGAGAAGTGACGTGAGAGGGTCTTTTCCTTGAAACACATGTATTTACAACAGTGAAGCGCCAATTCTGCGCTGTCCCAGAGGGAGGGGGGCATGGCTCCATGGTGTGGGGGGCATGGCTCCATGGTGGGGGGGCATGGATCCATGGTGTGGGGGGCATGGATCCATGGTGGGGGGGGGCATGGATCCATGGTGGGGGGGGGCATGGATCCATGGTGGGGGGGCATGGATCCATGGTGTGGGGGGCATGGATCCATGGTGGGGGGGGCATGGCTCCATGGTGTGGGGGGCATGGCTCCATGGTGTGGGGGGCATGGATCCATGGTGGGGGGGGCATGGCTCCATGGTGGGGGGGGCATGGATCCATGGTGGGGGGGGGCATGGATCCATGGTGTGGGGGCATGGATCCATGGTGGGGGGGGGCATGGCTCCATGGTGGGGGGGGGGGGCATGGATCCATGGTGGGGGGGGGCATGGCTCCATGGTGTGGGGGGCATGGCTCCATGGTGGGGGGGGGGCATGGCTCCATGGTGGGGGGGGCATGGATCCATGGTGGGGGGGGGGGGCATGGATCCATGGTGTGGGGGGCATGGCTCCATGGTGTGGGGGGCATGGCTCCATGGTGGGGGGGGGCATGGATCCATGGTGGGGGGGGCATGGCTCCATGGTGGGGGGGGGGCATGGCTCCATGGTGGGGGGGGGGCATGGATCCATGGTGGGGGGGGGGGCATGGCTCCATGGTGGGGGGGGCATGGATCCATGGTGGGGGGGGGGGCATGGATCCATGGTGTGGGGGGCATGGCTCCATGGTGGGGGGGGCATGGATCCATGGTGGGGGGGGCATGGCTCCATGGTGGGGGGGGGGCATGGCTCCATGGTGGGGGGGGCATGGATCCATGGTGGGGGGGGGGCATGGCTCCATGGTGGGGGGGGCATGGATCCATGGTGGGGGGGCATGGATCCATGGTGGGGGGGGCATGGCTCCATGGTGGGGGGGGGCATGGATCCATGGTGGGGGGGGCATGGATCCATGGTGTGGGGGATACTTTTTTTTATTCTTCCGGGGGGCGCGCCAGAAAAAGTTTGAGAAGCTCTGGCCTAAGACTATTTATATGGGGACTCAAAGAGGAGCCAGATCCAATGCTCCTCTTTGTAGTTACAGCGTGGCCTATAATAAAAAACAAAGCTTGTTGGAAATCTTAATAATAATACAATTAAAATAGGACTTAAACTACGGGACCTGGTCCGACCTGGGCTGAGACCACAATGGTTCAGTTTAAACATAAACGTGACAAAAGCGCGCGCTGCTCCGGCTCTGAAAGGACGTGATGACAGTGCAGGGCATCAGGGTTTTGTCCGCTGCTCTGGGGCGTGTGATTGGTTGTAGCGCATGTTTTCAGCAGCTCTCTCTCTTCCACACAAACACTCAGAGTGAGAGTGAGGGAGCGCCTCCGCTCCTCCTGTGCTCAGTGTGCGCGCTTCAGACGGGATGTCCTCTCCTCTCACGCGGCCGTCACTGAGCAAATGGATGTGTCTCGGGGCTCCGTGGACCGGGCTCGGTTCTGCACGCAGCCCCCTCAGCCTCAGCCCGGTGCCCCTCGGCTTATGACCACTGTGTGTTTACAGGAATCACTGCGAACAACGTGACGCGTCAGCTCTGCTCTGCACCAGCGGCGGAGGGATTATTTCTGCTGCTTTCTCAAGCTCGGAACATAATGGACCACGAACAGATCCGCATTTATTACCTCGAATCTAAGGAAACCTGAGCGCAAAACACGGGACTAAAACGAACCTGTAAGTCTGACTAATATATTTAACATTCATTGACAAAGTTGAAATAACAAACTGATTAAAACTTGAAGTTCAGAATGAAAAGCACTGGCACACAATCTATGGATAGTTTATTAGGTGTTACAATAGAATTAAGTTGAGTGGGCACTGCAGCTTTAAGTCCACATAGCTTTTGCAAATGCCACTAACTCATTTGTCCCTCTCCAATATCAGCTGTATGAGGCTCCACAGCAAACAGAAAACATAGGCTGTAGTGTGGCGTTCATCTCGAAGCCCGCGCTCTCGTCACTCATGCCTTAAATCTGTTTTGTTTCCAGCCAAGAAAGTCTGCTGCTGTGAGGACAAAGTGAAAGGAGGACCACATAGTTACAATACAGTCTCCTCTGTTTCCGAGGGCAACAGACTGTGGATTTGACAAGCATCTGGAGTACAACCGAGAGGAGCAGAGGTGTCCAGCAGGGACTTGTGCTGTAGCTGGGTGAATGCTGCCCGCTGAGGAACGGGGCTGAGGCAGCAGAGGGACTGAGCGGGAGCATGGCATCTACAGGCATGCAGATCTTTGGATTTGTCCTGGCTCTGTTGGGCATCTTTGGGGCCATGGTGGCCACTGTGCTGCCAAACTGGAAGGTGAGCGCGGATGTGGGCTCCAACATCATCACGGCCATCTCTCAGATGCAGGGGCTGTGGATGGACTGTACATGGTACAGCACTGGCATGTTCAGCTGTACTCTCAAGTACTCCGTCCTGTCCTTACCTGCGTACCTGCAGACCGCCCGGACCACCATGGTGCTGTGCTGTGTCTTAGCTGCACTGGGGCTCTGTCTGGCCTCTCTAGGACTCAAGTGCACTCGCTGGGGAGGAGGCCGCCGCTCCAAGCGACATGCTGCCATAGCCAGCGGCGGGTGCTTTGTTGCTGCAGGATTTTTGTGTCTAGTGCCCGCTTCATGGTTTACCAATGAGGTCATCACCAACTTCCTGGACTCCAGTGTGCCAGAGAGCAATAAGTTTGAGCCGGGAGGTGCTGTGTACGTTGCTTTTATTTCAGCAGGCTTTCTGTTCATGGGAGGATTTATCTTCTGTATGTCATGCTCGGGGAAGAGGCACGGCCCTCAGGACATGGTCCTTCTCCCTCACCCAGACAAACTCCTGCTCCAGCAGCAGCAGCAGCAGCTGCTCCAGCAGGAGCTGCAGCATCAGTACTGCTCGCTCTCGCCCTTAGACAATAAGACGGGCTACAGCCTGCAGGACTATGTGTAAGACAACAGCTCTCACTGTGTACACGCTACAGCTAAAAGGAGACCGGCCGAAGGGAAGCGTGATGCTCAGGCGTCACACTCGGCTCTGCTCCAGGTAGAGGAGGAGTAACAACCGGGAGGGCAACAACTACATTCATTTATCCTGTTTGATGTTCTCGCTCCTCTCACTTCTGTTTGCAAGCACAAGCAGAGAAGGTATTCCCAAAGCAGAGTGCTGGTACAAACAGTGTGAATGTGTATGGAGCCACTATTCGGGGCTGCAGCAGTGAAGGAAGCCACTAACCAGACGCAGACATCTTTGATCAGTAAATCAGTAAAATTGTTCCCTGTGGAATGGATTAAGCAAATAAGGATGGGCCTTCCATGTTGATTCTTTCTCACCAAAGGTTTGAAGTAGAAGAAAAAGCAATCATTTAGCTGCTATTTACAATCGTTTGTTAATACCCAATGTAATAAAAATAGGCAAAATATAGCCTATAAATTGTCAATGGAAATTATTTCATAGCAAGCCATTCTAGTTTTTTGTATACAATATAGACTGATATGCAGAGCTGATTGAAATAAATCATCATATTTTTGTTAGCTACTAGAATGATGTTGATATTTTGCCTCTAAAGCATGCTGTGTGAGCCTGATTGTGTATTAATACAGTGGAATGCCTGGTAGAGTCAGAGCCACACAATGCCTGTGCCTGAAAAGCTGTAGAAACATTACCCTGCTGTACGTGTTCAAAGCGGACTGTCAGGAGGACTACATGTGGGTTGCTGGGCTGGAGTTGAGGAGGCAAATGCAGATAAACGATGCCTGCTGCGCTCTTTGCTGGGCGAAAGATGAGAAGGATGGAGAGAATAGGTGAAGAGGACAGACAGAACTGACAGTTTGACAGACGTTTCTAAACAGAATACCCTTGCTGTAAGTGCCAGGCGCTGTCCTGGGCATTACAGCCTCAGTATATGCGTCGACATGCAAACCCACGCTCTTACACATGCTCAAGTGTGTGCTCCTGTTCACAGTAAACACTCCGACACGCTCGCTTTCTGAATGCGCTTTTCTGCCCCTTTTCATCCTCCTCCACACTGCCATGGAAACAGCATCCGTCATTCAAACATCTTATTGTCTGCCGGTTTGTGCTTGTCAGCTAGTGATTTCAACTTGTTTAAGGGGGGTATTTCCATTAGCTTTAATCAGAGCCACTTCTCGCTGCACTTTCCCTAATCCCTTTTATTACTCAGTGGCGTGAAACGACATCCTTGTTAGGTGGTCAGAGGTTTAGCGAAATATACTTATTTTCAATGCTCTGCAGTTGTGTCTGTGCCAGCTGCTCGAGCAGGGATGAACAAATGTTTAATGGTGCAGTGGTAAAGACACAAAAAAACGAGCGGAGAGAGAGAGAGGGTTCTTGAGTCATGCTTGAGTGAATAGCTGCCTGGCAGGGGGCTAAAAAAGGTTTGAGTCATTCTCCATATGTCATTCAGTTTCTAAGCAAGTCAGCAGAGTGCATAAGCCACCAGTCCCCACCTGTGAAAGGTCTCAGGGTCCTGCATTTTAGCCACTTCAATTCGCCACAACATTCCTCATTTTGCGTCTGATCTGAGACTTTTAAGCCCCGCTCTGTGGCCTGCCTGTCTTAAATGTCACATAGACGTGATGGGTGGAAGTGGAGGAGGTTGAAAGCAAAATCACTTAACATACAGAGAGCAGAGAGAAACAAAATGTCCCTCACTAACAAGGTACCAGCGTCTCACTCTCACAGAGGAGACTAGGCATTGTCTTTGTACACCAGACAGACCTTGGCAGTGATGTATAGAAGCGCATGTTCTCTCCGTCTCTCTCATAAACATGCAGCGTCTTGGGGGAGCGCAGATGGCTAGTTGCAGATCGCCACCTGCAGGTCACTGCCGGCACACCACATGCGTCTCTGCAGGCATCGGCCAGACGAGGCATTTTTCTGCCCCTCACTGTCCAGCCATCTTTCACAGCCAACAAGTCTGGCCTCCTGACAACTGCCCAGGCACCATAACCAATGCAATAAACAAACGTAAAGAATGTGCCATTTCATCAGCTAATACTGACACTTTATGTATTTCAGAGAATGTGCCAAATTGTTTCACAGTTACTGGTTTGATTACTATTCTCTGGACTTGTTTGGGTTTATTTTTCTATTGCGTTGTTTCTACATGAATTATACATTTGCAGATGTTTTATGGATTTGTGATTTGTTCAGCTGGACTAAGTCTGGAGTCAACCAGATGCTTGTGTACAGCCCAGTGCAGCTTCCGAGGGTTAGTTTAAATCCTCTTTAGACCTCATTTCCCAAAAGCACAGCAAGACTTTACTAAAGCCCAAGTGTGACGAAAGCCTTGAGTATAGTGTTTAGCGAGTTATTAAGATGTATTTTATAGAGTTCACTTCAGGTTTGTGAAAACTGTTAACTGTACACAAGTATCTAAGAAAGAGTATGAATTACATAATATAGCCAACATATAAAGATTCAATATCCTGTTCATATCTTCTTTATAAGAAGACCTCTCTGTGCACCTTTGTCTTCTTTGTTTGACCACAGTTTATTTTACATGCCTAAGCATTCCAAGCTTCAAGTATGACACAAATGGCGCTCTGAAAGAATGGAACAATTTTGACAGGCTTCAGGGGAACATAGAAACTAGAGATTTCTCTTTTTATGTGGCTGTGCTGCTTCATCATCAGCAAGAAATTTAATTAGCTAATAAATGTCCAGCGTGCAAAGTGACTAGGTCCTAAAAGAGCTGCGACCCTGCTGCATAAACTGTACTAAAGTAATGATTCATGTGTTTTGATAACTGCAGCTTATTTTTGTGGATGCTATAGCACTTTTTACTTTGCCGGAGAATATTTGTGATGATGAACGGTTCACAAGTTCTGATACACACTTGTCTCAATGTGCTTGTGCAAGTAGTTCTATTTTCTACCAATAAAACTATTTTGTGGAAGCAGCATGCCTATATTATTATTATTATTGTGATAAGCATTTCGGTGCCAAATGTACAGACTGTTGGATGGTGCAGGCTGTGCTGGGCGGAGGTGGGCATGCTGCTCACAGGTTGCCCCCGCAAAGAAAGAAGCCCCGGTCCAACTAAGACATCCATCCTTAAAATATAACCATGCTTGAAAAAGGAGTGGTCTTTTAATCATATACAGTTAGATTATGTATTACTAATAAGTGAGGAAATAGAAAATTGCTAAAATAATAAAGATCACATATGTATAGCATTATGGCCCATTGCACTGCCTAATGAAGCTGTATGAGAAGTTATTTTTCACATTTCTGTCTCTCAGGCACAGCATTAATGTCATGAAAGCCCATCTTTAAAATGCAACAGCACAGGCCAGTCTTTCCTCCAAACATCCACTGACAGTTTACCGTGTTTCTTGAACCACTTTCGATATCCGAGAGAGTTTGGAGCAAGTTTGGATTTTCTGAGCATAGTCTTATCATCACCAACTGATTGTAGTCAGGCCTCTAAAACATCCAAAAGATCAAAAATCACAACCAAGAGTTAAAATAATCTATATCATTTGTAAATAGCAGTGGTTATATTTTCTTATCAGTCAAATATTTAGTTAAAGATGGAAAATAAAGTCAATGTGTTCCTTGTTCCTTGTGTTATGTTGTAAAAGTTATGCTCATTTAACTCTCTATGTAAGAGTTAGAAGTTACTTCCCAATAGCACCTTAAGCCCTCATTAAAACTGATGGGCACACAGACTTTGCTTACTTTCCTAAACCAAACATGGATTATTCAACACTCTCTTATTCTCCAACTCCTTTTGGTTATGCAACAAGAGTGAGGATCAAATAATCACCACTCTCATGGGGAAATGCTAATACGTTTGACTCCTCTGTGTATTTAACCTACATTTTTCCATCAAAGACTCTCACCCCAGGTCTCCACTATGACAGATCTAGAATACCAGCTCAGAAGAGCTGAACTATCAAGCAAGGGTTAATCAAGCAGCGGGCTGCACTTCGACTTTCCTCACATGTCAAATCCAGAGATTATTTCATTGACCTTTTTTGATCAGCCTTTTCAAACAGGAAAAAACACTGTGAAACAAAATGTGATGAAGACAATGTAGCGCTGACGCTGCAGAATATCACAATGCAGCATAGTCGTCAGACACAAAGACCTGCCAAGTCCGTCGGTCAACACAACACCATAACCCACTGCCCGACATCCATACAATAAATAGGGCCATTATGTCAGCCTGGTTAATGTAAAACACTTTGCTTTGGATAGCCATTATGTGTATGAAGGTCCATACTCGAAAACTAACACGGCCATCAACTAGCAGTTAGAATGACCTTTTGTTGGATCTGCTCTTCCAAGCCTCCAAAGCTATGAGGCCAGGGAATAATAGCAGTGACCTTGGCAGCATGCTAAAGTGCTGAGAAAGGCAGTAAAGGCTATGGAGATGACAAAAGGAAAAACAATGCACCCTGACAGTTCAAAGGAGGCACGTTAATATTTCAGCTCCAAGTGCAAGGCGAGGTGTTTGGCTGGAATTCGTAAAGCTAAAGCTAAAATCTACAGCCTAAATGTCTGTAGGTTAGAAAAATATCTGCTTTCTGATCTCTCTTCTGGCAAACATGCAGTACTAAAGTTTTTTCCAAGCTAAACCAGTTTCTGTGTGCCCATGTGTCATCCCCAGTTTGTGCATCTGATTTGTCTTTTTGAACAGAATAATGAGTGAAAAATAGAAATAGTAGAGCAACAATATGGCTGTATGTTTATACAATACAACTAATAATTGTATATCCCAGTTACATACGTTTTTCTAATATTTTTCATAAAAGTGAAAAACTTAACATACATTTGTGGGCCTTTGAAATTCCAGGGCTAGGAAGCAGGACAAACCAAACAGGAAATAAAATAACTACTTACACACAAAACACTAACCAATAAAGATGTATAAATGTCAAACAAATAAACTCACTATCAGACTCTATAAATCTATCCCTTATATATGTCACTCTGTGGCCATGAAGTTGAAAAAAATATAATGTTCCATATGGCTTACAGAATTTATGTCTCCTTTTTCCAAATTTGCCTTAGCTTGAAATAAATGACTTGACGTCATACCTGCATTTGTATTTGCGGGCACCAACCAAACCGTGCTGAATCTGCTCAAATCTGCTGTGCTGACAGTCTGCAAAGCGGCACAGTTACCTGTTTGGGAGGAGAAATGCATCTCCAGAGATGTTCGCAAGTCACCTCTGCCAACACCAGCATTTTATTATAGTTAGGAGATGGAGGAGAGTATTTTTAGCTTTCTTCTCCTTGCTGATGTATTGAGACCAAGGCTTCAGGCGTTCACCACACTGGTACAAAGTTATAGAAATTGGGTTCCAGACACTCAGTTGATACCACGTTCGACCCCTTTACAAGAAAGGAAAGGGCCGTAGATGAATTGTGTGTACAGTGGGAGGTCAGAAAGTGTGGGGAGGCCAAGTCCATTCCCAATCGTTCTGTGGAGGTAAAGTGCTGGTCACATCAGGTCACGTAGGAGAAATCAATCACACGGCCCAAACAGTCCATTACAATGGGCTTAAAGGCGAGCCACGCTAAGCTCAAGTGACTATTGTATTAGATTATTATTCAGTTTCCATACCTAGTAACAGGCAGAACAAAGTAATATGACTGTAATTACTGACATCAAAATATCAAATCCATTCAAAGAAGGGTTCAAGCTAGAGTATGGTTTGTGCCAGTCCCAACATCTGATAAACCAAGGGATCACTTTCAGAGGACAAAGAACTACATTGCATGGATTGATTGAGTTTGTATTAAATATACAGTAAAGGCATAACGTTTGGAGTGATGGGTGGTATGACATATGGATCAGGACATCCAATTTAAAACCTGTCAAATGAATAGGAATGAGCCTTGTAGATGTTTAGCACATTAGTGACAACTCTCTGTGTCCGCCAGGCGTAAAAGATGCTTAATGCAGCATTAACACATTTTATTTGGGATCCACTCATCTGGCTGACGGTCCTAGATGCTGGTGTACAAGGTAAACATCTGTAGGCCTCTCCTCCTATGAGACTCAGAATGGAAGGTGGGACAAGGCGGCTGCAGCCATTACTCAGAGGCAGCTGATGATTGGCCCAGACAACCATCTGCTGGAGGTGCGCCTCACTCTCCCCTCACCTCCATCTCTGTCACGAATCTGTCTACTGGCACTGTCTACTTGCAGGAAAGAGACTAATGAGAAGGCATTCTGCATTGGCTTTGTTTTCCATTTATATACAGCTGTGTATAATCATACAGAAATTATATTTATTTAATTAATGAAATTGCAATTTAAGACCAACATTTTTAAAAATTATAATACCGAAAACTTTTTCAACTTAAAGGAATAATGGAGGATTTTTCGCCAATTTGAGAACTCAAGCGGAAGTGCGCATGCCTCACATCTCGCTGCTACACGTGCGTTTGTTTATTAGCACGACGGATCGCATCACATCTCTCGTCTCCATAGATTTCCGTCTCTTCTGAGCCAGCTCGAACTGTCTTTCTCTGTCTTAATTTTGTCCTGTACACTGAGGGAACTATATTATAATCGATCCATGTGCTTAGACACACACCAGCATATCAACCACGCATGTGCAGCCAGGGAAACGTGCTGCTCTCCTGGGGACGAGCCAACGAGGCTGCAGCTGTGCAGTAGGTGCATCCTATGATTGACATGTGAATGAACTACTCGGCTGTCCACGCCATGAGGAAATGAGACTCAGATTTGGCGCCAAAAAATCCTCCATAATTCCTTCAATATGAATAGAATACTTTTGTTGTCTTAAATAAATATAACGTGGCCTGTACATTGAACGTGCATGACATCAAAACTTGAATCTGATTTCTGGGGCATAGGTTCCTTCCCTCTCCTATTTGTTATGCAAAGAGGCTGTGAAGATGAACCTCGATGTTGAAGATGCAGATGTCTAAGTGTGCACACAAAAACCCTTCACCTCTGTGCTGAATATAAATGAGACATCAGAGAAGGTGATTTTTCTCTATTAACCACTCCATAAATGCTTGCGATATAGCTGTGATTGACAAGGAAACCCGACTGATTGAGGTCACTCAATAATCTGTCTGTTTATGTGTGAATTAACACAGAGGCTGAGAATAATGGGAGTGGGAGGCAGGTGTGATGTGCGGCAGGACAGACACAGGGCACACAGAGCCTCAGGGAACAGCATCAAAGCAGCCAATTGCCACTCTCAGAAACCTTCAAGGACAATCTCAGTCACTCAATGTGACACAGGAGTGGTGCAGTCCGGGGGCGAGCCAGAGGAACAAGACAGACGGATTAAACATCACGGATAAGAGCCTATCAGCTCACTCTGCATCGATATAGACCCCAGCAGCTGCTAATGTAAAATAGATTCAACATTTCCTTTCTCATTAACTTATCAGCCACCATAGGTTCGTTCCAAGGTTAAAATCAAGCAGCTGATAAAGCACTTTCTCCCGACTGCCTGCCTTTGACTGAAGCCATTCTCATTAGTTATTTGAAAGGGTTTACTAGTTTCTTTGCTCTACAGGCCTCTGTTTGATTACACACATAACACATGTTCCCTGTTTTTCACACACCACTAATTGCTGTAACTATAGCTTTGCACCTGCAGCTGTGGGTTCAATAGAGAGTAGGATAATTCAAAAGCAATGACCTGAACAGCACAAACCAGAAAACCATATACTGGGCTTCCACTCTTCCACTATCACGCATAGCACTTTACACTCTAGTTTCATTTGAACCACTCCACTTCATCTAGCTATGTTGACATCCAGACTCAGCAAGAGGTGGGTTAGGAGAAGCTACTCTGGATTAGCTCAATATTCAATATAAGTCGAGTCAATATTCTTTTGTCTTAGACTGCCACCCTGTCGAGGAGCCTTTGACACAGCCGTGTAAATCAGAGTAGGCATGTTTATAGCCTCTGCAATTCAGCGTAATTACTCAACTGTGAACCCGTAAACAATGCTGACCTGTAGAGCATTTATGGATAATACAACGTGACATACCGGTAAACAGGGACATCCACAATGCAGTGAGATAATACAAATACAGTCCAGGACTGCAGTAGCAGGAGACCTGCTCATCAAACAGCCATCATCTCTGCTAATGATATCAGTCCTACCAAGTGGCTATTAAAACATTTAGTCAGATGGCCAGGATCAGCTGATGGGAGGGGCCATTTTATCTGCAGTTATGTAAACAAGCAGAGAGGCTGCTCTCTTTATAGGACACTGTGCTTACCACTGGAATATCAGCATGTCATTCTCATTGTGCAACACAGAACGGGTTCAAACACAATAAACTACAATTTACAGTCACACAGAAATAAGACAGACCAAAGCAAATGTACAGAAAGACAGCTGAGCCTGATAAAATAATCATTGCTGCCATCTCTTCTAAGAGAATGAACAATCAGCACTGGTCCCATTCACTCCACTGCATTTACTCCACATCACAGATGAAATATTTATCAACAGTGGCTCTCCTAAAGAGCAGTGACATCTTCAAGGGACCAACGGCCCAACTCCGACACCAACCAAACACCTCTCCTTTATTTCAGAGAAATGAAAACATGGTTTCATTTGCACGAGGAGGATGTAAGAAAGCTCAGAAGTGTGTTTAACAAACTCCTCTGTGATCTCAGGAATATCCTGTACAAATCCAAATCCATAGCCCCTTAGACAAGTCTCACTTCACCCCGAGTGTTGCTCACAGGTAAACAGCATATAGTATAAAAGGAACACCCTGATTAAACAACAGCTCGAGTACCCATCATACATTGTTATAATAACCTAGAAAGAGTTTAAAGATAGAAACAACACTGATTCGTCACAGTCTTAATGACGCCATGAGGAAAGCAGAAGCATGAGCGATGGTGACAGCATGAGGGACTGCGTAGGAATAGATCCACTGAGCACACGGCATATGGGATTTTCACAGTTCTGACAAAAAGGTACAAAAACCAAGCAGATATAGTCCAGGCATTGTAGATTATATTGTTGTTGTTTTCAAATAATATTGACATGACAGAATTATTTGGTTTATTTTGCCAAACTGAATTTGAAACATGGCATAAACACATGTAGTGTTACTAGTGTTAGTGTAATTAATAATATCTTCATAATATTCTACATACTATAGAAAACATGTTTAACCAACCTCTGGTTTAGGGACAAAGGCTCGGCCAGGGATAGTAAAGCAGCTGTGCACTGTGCAGAGATACTGAGACATAATGGACAGGCGACTCCTCTGTCTGCTGCCTGTGCTGGCTGTTAACCGCTGAGAAAGGAATGAAAGAAAATGTGGTTACTAAATAGATTTTGTACACATTCCAACTGTTTTAGACAAAGTGCTTTCTCAAATCAAACTTATTTAAGTTTATAGGCTTGAATCAGGCCCACCTCTGCCACCTCCTTCTGGAAAGTGAGAGTGAGCTGAGTGCGTCCATAGCTGAAAGGCCCTGTTCTGTTGGCCACGTGCTCCAACCACTTGATAATGAGCGGCGTTGATACACTAAAAGGAAGATTTCCAATAATATGGAGGTTCGGGGGATCTGTTCAAGTACAAACATAGAATAATCTTTGTGCAAATTACAAAGAAAAGCTCCTTAGAATTCCTTACCTTCATCCCATCGCTTGCTGATTTGTCTTGAAAACCCTCTGTCCAATTTGTAGGTGAGAATGTCACCATGAACTATTCTTACCTTTCCTGGGGCTGCTTCAGACAACAACTGCCAAAGTAAAAATAACAAAAAAATATAATTATTTTTAAAAATCCTCCTGATAGGTGATTCATTATGTAACATTTTAATCAATAGTTTATTACTGCATTACAGGGGTAAAAGGCAGTGCACCTTTAGTCCTGGAATGAATCGAGAATCCTTCTCCACTACCAGCAGGTCTGCAGCACCAGCATTAAGAATGGATCTCGTTAAACCCCCGGGGCCCGGGCCAACTTCACACACGTGGGCATCCCTCAAATTGCCAGCTTGACGTACTATCTTATCTGTCAAATATTAAGAGGAATGATGAGCTCAGTAGCAGCAATATCTTTTTACAAGCATCTGTTTAAGTCCATAAGTCATTCTATGCTGGGATGCAGCATGTAATTAATTACATGTCAAATCAAATAACATCATACTCAAAAGTATCTGAATTGAGAATTTGAGCCTAAGTGTACAAAAGATGAGCTGCATTAATCTATGCGTCACCTTGTCCAAGGACAACAGTGTAGACCAGACCTGCACTGCATCACTGATAATTATATTATATAGGTGTAAGCGTTACAAGCATAGAAACAAGGGACTTAGTCCACTCACATTAGCTGTGGATCTACTGAACCTTGCCCACGCTGAAAAGCCTGTCCATTTCAATGCCCAGAAACAAGCTACATGGAGCTGTGAAGTCAAGTGCACTTGGAAAACTCACTATTGGGTCTAAAATGTGGATATAAAAGTATCAGTGTGGCAGCAGGTATTGGTGCAATGCAGATAAGGGCCACAGAGACAATAGGACCAAGTGCTGACCTGTAAGCTTCAGATCCAAGAGAAAGTTTTGGGAGAGCTGTTTCTCCGCGCGTAGGTTGTATAGTTTGATCAGTTCTCCCACAGTTGGTAAAGGTGGGAGGCGAAATGCCAGTTTACGTGAGGCAGCCATTGACTGACCTGTGAAAAAATAACTTATGATAAGCACTACAACATTATTACGATAAACGAATATATTTATTTAAAAAATATTCAATATACAAGATTAATAGCAGCAATCAATCTGAAAGTAGTATTTATACCAACTTGAAAATAGGTTAATAATAAACAGGTTAATAGGTTATTAATCACATTAACCCGGTTTTTACCATACAGTCAATTAACCTAGAAACTTAGAATGGTAGGTTATGTTACCATTAAATAAACTGTTGCTATTTTTACTGGTTAATTAGAAAATAATCACAACACCTAATCAGCAAGTATCCATGCCCCTGCATGTTAGTAAGTGCAATCACACCACCTAGTGGTTAGAATGCACACAAAAGGAAAAATGCTTTAAATATAGATATACATATATAGACGTATTTATTGGTCAGCAAATATAAATAATAATAATTTATTGTGTTAAGTTTATTGAGCACATGTATAAAACAAGCTTTGACATGACACATTCACATTCGTTTGTTAATCATGGAGTTACAGCTTAGAGGCAGACGCGAGCAGGGTTTACAAACGCATTCAGCGTCTTTAGTATTATTATTACTACCATAATAATTATCATTTGTCTCTGTGTTAAGAAAAGCCAAAACAAACAAGCAGTTGTTTTTAGCATATAGCAGCTAACATTGACTTCTATGTCCTCTGAAGGAAAAAATGAACAAGCTGCTGTAGCAATTGTTGCAGCCAAACATAACATAAAAAGGCAAAACACTTCCCATAAACAAGATGAAGAATAAACAACGTAAAAACACAAAATACAATAGAGTAAACCCACGTTTCTTGTCAGTGCCGTTTGCTTTCCACGTTTCCGCTTGCGTCATTGAGTCGTTGATGATTCTAGCCAATAGGACAGAAAGCCAGTTTCACTCAACCAATCAAATATTTGGTAGGCGGGTTTTGTTTGTCCTTGAGCAGAACTTCAGTGTTGATGTCATAACACCAAGTCACCAGTAGAGGTCACAAATTAGACAGCAAATTATTTGCTGGATTATTAACTAATAATAAAACTGCTATGCCAACGGTCCTAACTTCCACAGCCGAAAGGAATTTTGATTTTAATTTTCCCATACAACGTGAGTAATGATAAAATAAGCTCTAGCCACAGACTTTATCATCTTTATTTTTATAAGGAATTTTCCATTTATGATATGGTCAAAGCAGTTCAGACAGCTCCCGCTTTGATGGTTGAGAAAAAAGTGATGTGCATTACAAGCTGAATGTTGGTAAGTAATGCTATATGACTATAGTGTGCAATCATCAAAACAGGAAATGAATGTCTGGTAATTAACATTTCTGAACACATAAGTCATCACTATAACTGAGAGATCAGAAGGAAAACAACTACAGAAAAAATACTTAGGAGCATATCATTTCCATTCCGATTCAGACCAACAGCCCAACATCAATAAACACACAAACCACAAAGATGTGATGCCTGCACCATATTCAACAGCAACTCCAGTCTTTTAGGATAGTTTACCTCGGCAATACATTGTTGTGTTGTGAAATCAAAAAAATAAATTACCTCTCTGAAAAGTGGATTTCAGATGTGAAATTTATCAAGTAACCATTTAATCTAACTGTGCCAATATGGTTTACTTGGACACAAATAGCAGTAAATATGAAAGCAATTTGAACCTTGCAAATAGGCCCACATTGCTGACTATATTCAAGTAGCAGTTGTTTCTGGTCAGTTGAGTCAAATTGTGTAAATGATGTCATTCTAAATTATAGTCTAAATTTTTAAATTGTGGAGACTCATCATTGTGCCAGGAAGTAGAAACCCTAATTAGACTGACTTATCCATCAACTCTGGAAATAGTGCCACGGCCACACAACACCACATAAAATACTAGTGTTTGGGGAATGTTTGTGGTTCTCATTGTTCCTGTGATCCATGTGTTATGGTATTATGTGGCATTGAGGGAATTGTTGGCCGTTTAAGGACAGTTACAGTTAAAACAAATAAATAAAAAAATACTCCTCTATTCTGTAAGGACAAGTAAGGAAAATCATATCCTACTGTATTCTAAGTAGTTCATATTTTTCATATTTTCTCCTTTCTGAATGATGTAGTGAGAGACACATTTGCATCCAAACTGGTTGCTAGCTTGATTCCTGCACATACTGTTGTTGTGCCCCTATGCAAGACCCTCATTGCCCACCCCAGTCACAGTACTGTGGATGCGACCTAAATCAAATAAATTATATTTTCTTGACTCACGATGCGTTCACACTTGCACAAACACCATATTAAATTGAGACTAAACCAGGACTAGAACAAGACCATTTCAAGTCCACATCAGAATTAAACGGGGCTCAAACCGGGACCAAACAAATTCAAGTGTGAACGCGTCCTAAAATATGTCAACGTACAGTAGTAACACTAAAATGTACATTCTGAATATTTCTCCCAGGCTCAGAGGAGGACAAAAATCAACATACATTGGTTAAAACATATTTGTCCACTCCAGTACAGTCCAGGTACAGCATGTTCTATATGTAGACTTGGCTCGGTCCTATCTCCATAGTCTTGGGCCGCTCTTTAACATCTGTCAGCGAGTCCACCAAACACTCACACTGACCCATGAGGCGAGGTGAGGTCTGCGCACGAGGAGGGTACACTCACTCAGGCTTGTTATTGCATCGGGAGCCTTCTGACAACAAACTGTGGCGGTGTCTCTGAGTGCAGCTTTATCATGTTCCTGGTGGGGGGTAATTCTCTGACAACAGCGCAGAGGGACTCCAGAAGAAAAGGGCTGCCTTCAATTTCTCTGCATGGATCGTAGAGTACAGAAGAGCGCGTAATGACATCATAGAGGCAGTTTTGTATGCTGTTTTGTGTCAGAAGTGTCAGAAAATATTTATCCGTGCGGCTGAAAAAGCATTGCAACAGTCATCTTGTATTAAGTAGAAATGTACAAACTGTACCAGAGTAATAAGTAACTGATACAATGGAATTTTATAACTCAAGTTTATTCAGTACCTACACACATGCTATTTCTACAACTACCACTTTAATTCTTACTATTATTAATGGTATCACAGCTTTATCACAACGAGTACTATTATCGCAAGTACTTCTACTAAACTACTAAATACATGTACTGAAAATATGTATTGAGAAGTCTAATTTAGAGTTACAGTATTCTGATACAGTTACTCTTTCATTTGGTTGTACAAATGAAAGCGTGATACAGTACAATCTAAATATTACATAGCAGTACTTCATCATGCATTTTAGGCTCGGAACGGCACAAAAACTCTAAACCATTGCTATTGTGATGTGTGCATGAGTGTTTTCTTTGCATGCATTACAAACAGTGCAACAAACTAAGTTACTTAAATCTTTTGACAGTATTCTAAATATTCAGAATACAGTACTCTGATTGAATATAGCAAATATTCAGTAACTAAATGCAATTTATTACAAAGTATTTTTCCCAACACTGCTTGTATGCTGTACTGAACTACTATCTACTTAACTAAAACTAAAATAATTTACTGATCAAATAAGAATTGGGTAGAGGAATTGTGTTTCTCCTTTTTACACAAACAAGACTAAAATAAATAAATTTGGGAAAAAGTACTAAACAATGAACAATAAATATTTCTGTTATTAACCCCAAATGCGTGCTTGTCATTCTATTATATAAGTGTGGGAATGGCAGCTTCTTTAACAAGCCCACAGCTCTGGAACCACAGCCCTTATGAGCTCTGATAGCAGCAGCATCCACACAGTGAAATCATAACAAACCTCTTCCTCTCTGGATTTCACCACATGACCTCATTTTGGGTGTGGGAATCATGGCGTCCCATCAAAATACACTCCTCATGAGCTCACCCGAGAGATGGCCTGCGTAGATACACCACATGCTGCAATGACATCAGACAAACAGGCTTTTGTTGTTGGGTTTACCTGCACAAAGGGAAAGGCACGGTGATGGAAGGAGGACTAAAACATGCACAAGGTAAAGAATAAACATATTTTATCAAATCCACACCGTAACATCTGTGACAATGCTTTGAGATCAGCTCTGATTGGCAACAGAGTCCATAAGGCATACTGCAGCTTGTCATTAAACATGATCAAATAAAGCCCTTATCAGACTTTTATTAATATATGAATCGTTGCGTAAACATTGTGATGATTACACAGGAGGATATATACTGTTGGCCAGTGGGTTCTGTTTAATACAGTCTGAAATTTAAACCAGTGTTGGAAGAGTTGGTTTATTAAATATACTGTTAACTCTACTAAAATATTATCCGAGCATGTAAACAAATACAAAGTTTAAAATGTCATACTTTTTCATAGCACTGCCATTACAGTTAACCTTGTCTCGTTCAAATAGCACTACGCATCACCCCTGAAGAGTCCATTAGTCACTCCTCTGGGAAACAATGATGATAAGTTACTTCTTTAGCTACTGCTGCCCTACAAGACAGCGTAAAGGACATGTTTTTGAAGGGTGAAGTGTATGACCCGCAAACTAGGTTAACTACCGGTACTAACAATACTACCAATACTACCATCACTACTACAACCCTTCCACTGTACTTCAAAAACTGAAACATGTTTGTTCAACTTTTTTTATAGGCTGAAAAGGCCACAAATAGGCCTTTTTATTGTGAATGGGCTCCTATTGTAGATACAAAACCTTCTTTTAAGGCGCCTGGGAATCGTGGGCGAATATCACAAAACACTTCTGTTTACAGAACCTAAAATATGCACGAGTTGTAACAAGAGGGACTTTTCCATTTCCATTAAATCAACTTAATGTTTTCTATTGCATTCTTTTCCAATCTCAAGCTAAATGCAACCTTCACAAACCCCGGCCATCAGCATGCAGAATAATTGTTTATGTCTCTATTTTAATTTAGCTTGTTTTGAACAGCGAAGGCCAAAGGAGCTGTCCGTCTGCCAAAGACCACTAGTGTTTAGCCACATTCATGCCTTCCAAAGTCAGCAATGGGTGGTTCTTTCTGACCACTGCGGGGGCTCGGGTGGCTACATGTTGCTGGACTTTCCCAGGATGTAGGAGTGGAAAGTAATGGAGTACTAAACGTTTTACAGGAGATATGTTTTACTTTTACCAGACTACATTTGAGAGCAGATATCTGTATTTTCTACTCCAATATGGTAATAGTTCTCACATTCTGTGAAATATGTTTGATTTTTGACTCTAAAAATTACTTTTTCAACTGGTACTTCAATACTTTTATTTAGTACATTTTTATCATGTGATAGTTTTATTTTATCTAGAGTTTATTTTTTGTTGCTACTTTATCTGTAACAAAATGGAGTAGTTCTTCCACCACTCCCAGGATGTGAGAATGGCATGGCAGACGTCAGCTGTCACCGCGGGGTCAGCACTTCAAGTTAGCCCCTGAGCAAGACAGTCCAAGCCCCCAGAATTCAACCAGCCTCAGCTGTTAATGGTCCATGTGCTGGCAGCAGAGCACTGTTAAAAATAGACTGATACTTTTAGCCTCAGTGACGCTGGCTCAAAAGCGCGCAGTCGGACAATGGAGGAGTAAAAAGATCTGGACATTGCACTGCACCGTTGCCCACTACACTCTAAAAACTATATTATTATTATTTTCATCCCTACTGAGAGCAAGGACAAAAGTATTTTTTTTATTATTTATGTTTTTAGAGTGATTTTAATGCATATTTTCTTGTTATGTAAAGCACTTCAAATTACTTTGTGTACGGATTGTGCTGTACAAATTAACTTGCCTTGCCTTATCGTAGTACTTTTTATATATCATGTAGTGCATAGTTATGGGCCAGGTGGAAACGGTAGTATTAGAAAGGTATTAGCAGCAAGTTGTGGCAACTCAATGCAATTTAAAATTATGAAATAAGTGTAAAACAAGTCTTTATGACATTTTGAATAATGTCTCTTTAAATTTACCCAATCAAACCCTATCAAACCCTTTTACCCAATTAGATAAGTGAGATAATTATGCTTTATTGAGTGAAATGAACAACTATTGTTTCTATTTGTTAAAACTAAAACATTAGATTCTCTGTTTAGCTTTTGCAGTGAATAGTCTATTACCATGGCTCTTTTCAGCGGTCAAGAATAGTGACGTCCCACCTCCTACACGCCCCTGTAGGGGAAGTTAGAGCCGCCTTTTGCTGGAGCTCCGTTCCCTCCCTGACCTGAGGAACTGAAGAGAGAGAGAGAGAGCTTATGATGGCTCTGAGCAGCTTTCAGAAACCACACACTGCCAGCGAATGAAGAAGAGGATACTGTACAGAAGTTAGAGTTTTCACAAGGACTAATTTTGCTTATAACTGGAGCACTGAACCACTCAAAGTAAGTCGGATTCTTTGGTTATATTTCAGCTACATTGACTTGTTTTGGTCATTCAAATAACAATCCTGCTATACATATACAGTAGAATATTGTATGTTGGTGTAGATTCAAGTCACAATTTCCACTTTTAGATACTAACTGAATACACACGTTTAGTAGATTCTGTAACAGTCTGTGTTTTATTCATGACGTTTTTTGAGTTTGAGTCCAGGTTCAGACGCTGTCTTCATCATTGCGAGATGGAGCAAGTGCCTTGGCGAAGGTCAAGAGCTCAGTATTTTAGTAATGCATATTAGATGTATTTTTGTGCATTGATTCATCATTTTGTTTTAGGCATTTTCCTGATAACTAATACATTTTACAAATAGGTATGACTAAAAGAATCATACAACTATATTTGAATGAAATATCCCCAACACTCTTGAACAAGTGTTTGATTAATGCTGCGCACTTTAAAACATTCAAGCATTATGCATTAATGCATTTTACATGAAGCACTTACTCTCTTGAAGACAAGAGCCTAGTCTTGGTATAATGTATGCAGGTTTAATAGCCTGTATGAAATGAATAAAATCAAATAAATGGACAAAGGTCTATTGATAAAGAGTTTGGGAGTTGGATAAGAAACTAAAAATCCTTGTAATTAAATTGTTTCAAGTATGATGTCCACCAATTCAAAATGAGTCAAGCTTCTACAGAACTGCACCCATATAAAGTACAGGCTACACATGGGTGCTCTGGACGCAGCGGACTATCACTCAGTGGACCCCGATAACAAGTGAATATTTATGGCTTGTAATGAAGCCAAGATGAATTCCATTTTATCTGCATGAGCTCATCAGCTTAAGGAGAAGACAGACAGCTTTGTCCATTAGTCAAAGCCTACACTTTGTTTAGGTGAAGCTTCAATTCTAACTATCTAGAATACGGTAAAAAAAAATTATTCAGGTCAACTTTTAATGGGATATCTTCTTTCCTGTTCTTGCCGTTTTGTTTTCATCCCTCAGGTATGACAATAGAGTACGCTGAACTGTTTGTAAGCCAGTACTCAAAAGAAGGGTGGTAAAAAGTATCAAAAATCTGACACAAATGGAAACTAAAAATGCTGACACTAGACACTCATTTGAGCATCGATAAAAAAAAAAAAAAACAGGACAAAATGTGACCTTTCCTGAACAATTTTAGAATGATCTTGAGCTCGATCAGAACTAGTATAGTAGTTTAAAACAAGGTTACATTATTTTGTATCTATTGTGTCAAAAATGAAGAAGAAAGAAGAGTTGTTTTGTTATCATTGTGGTATAGATATTGGTATTGAGCATCAAGCTTATTCTTTAGTATTAAAATAGAGTTTTGAGTTGTTACACTACTGTCAAAAATATGTTTATACTTTATAGATAGTAACAACAAATATTTAATTTACAGTAATAAAGGGATACAGGCATAATCAAGGCCCCATATTGTCTACCCCCAACCACAATATTCAGTTCTTTTAAATAGAATTGTGTTATAAAACCTTTCCAATTTAACATATAATGAATTCACAATAGATTTAAGTGCTAAGCTTAAGAAGACATCTTCCTACATTTTGATACGGTTGGACAAAACTATAAATCAGAAAGGGAACCAGTTTGTTTTTGGTGTTTGGAAAAGAGTTTTGTCGTTGCTGTTGGTGTGGCTTTCTGGCTGTCAGAGATCCTTTGTGCTGAGTCCACCTTTCTGTCAGGTTCAGGGGCTCAGTGCAGACCTCTCCTCTCTCTCTCTCCTCAGATGATGGGTGCTCCGGGTGCTCCGGGTGCGTTGGGTCTGGGTGCTGTCATTGCTCACACTGGACAAAGACCACAAGAGCCAGATATTATTAATTAACATTTTTGTACGTGGGCCAGTGCATCCGTGTCAGACTAATTTATGGAAGACTATATTGGTGATGTGCAAATCGCAGCTCCACAAATCAACTTTGTCATCACCTACAGTAGCCCAGCAGGGACATAATATGTCCCTTGGTATGGTTTAAAGTGACGTTACAGAGTGGAACGTTGGTAAAATGACTTGAACTTGTTTACCGATCACGAGTAGATCACTAATGCCTTTGTCAAAGTCTGCATTCTCCAAGAGCAGACAGTTAGTGATTACTTTAAATGTTCTTTTAACAGAAATATGTGTAACTGTTGACCAAGTATGTTTACTGGGGTTAATCACTTGAAACAAATACAAATAGTGCAGCTCTATTCAAACAGTAAGCAAGATAACAGCAGCACAGGCCAAGGCAACATTGATTTTGGATGACTTGGCTTACATCATACATTGCATCTGTCCAAATGACTCATTATGAGATGGACATAGTTATCCAATGAGAAGTGGACTGGACATGTGATTGTGAGAGGCCCTTTTGTTGGGCATTGCAGTCAAGTGACGAAAGGCAATGCAATTTTTGGCACTGGGTGAATTATTAAGGAATCTGAGCAAATTAACCTTGCATTCTTTTCTGCTTCTTTTCCAAATCCTCAAATATCTTACTTGCATAAGTAACTAAACCAAAACAGGTTTTACTGTCAAACACTCCTCTATACCCAAAGCATGCCCCATAAGTCATACTGAAGGATGGGTCAAATGCAGAGGGAAATTGTTCAATATTTTATTTAGATGTTTACATTTTTTAGCTAGTTGTTTTAGCAAATGGTCTACATTTGAATCACTCATTAAAAATACTTCAATAAATAAATGAATGGACAGATTAACAATACCCCCAAAATGATGTATAAAACTTTATCAAAAGCTAGCCAGTACTACAGTATTTTGTGCTAGTTTGGTCAGTCACTCTCCTCATTGTAATACATGTCCGGTGGAGCCTTACACCATCTGTCACTGACACATGTAGTTGCACAGCCAGTCCAAGGGCCTGGGAGACTTGAATTCCAAAAATGCTCTTTGCACACCCTGGATATTTTAACAAGTTTTCAGTGGATAAAGTATGTCAAACTCCAAAGCAACACGAGAGCTATGTGAAATCATTTGATACACAGTCAGCGTGTAATAGGGTTTTACAGTGGGCTGAGTTGAATGATCCCTCACATCAAGTTATATACTACAGAGGCATTCTTCAAGATCAAATAGGTATGGACATTAAAACAGTAGAAAAAGGCGAATGGAATATATCGGATTGGTGTGCTGGTTAATTTGCAAACAGTTTCATTAAGTTATTGGTGAATTGCAGTCTTTTTTTGTACAGCAATGTATTAAAAATGTAAATATTCAATGCCTCTTGCTAAAATCCAGTCAAAAATAATATATAGGTAGAAGACCGAAGCCAATAAAAAAAATGTAGGTCCCCGGCCGCTGCACTGTGGTGGCCCAGCAAGTTTGAAGGTCAGGTCAAATGCAGAAAAGAAAATGAAATTGCCTATTGGGACAATAAAGTGAACCTTAAACTTTGAAATAGTTGATTTATACATCCGTCTATTAGGAAGTGAATAGTGTGTTTAATAATGTGCTGTGATTTGCATATTGATTTGGCATGAGCACTACCATCTCTCTGTCCTCAGCCTCAGGTGCAACAAAAAGGAGTATATAGTCAAAAAGAAAAGGAAAAGTATAAAGTATTGATCAACAGTGTCTCTAAAGCTGCTAACCTATCCATGTGTCTGACCTTGAAGTGGACAATGTGAATGTTTGAGTGGCCTTATCCATATGTTGTCTGGTCAGATCTATACTTAGAGCACCCTGAACTTGATCTCTCTCTTGATCTTCATGCTTGAAGATGAGACGCAGTAACCAAGCCATACGACTCCAGAAGGCTCTCCATGATTCGCCCCATGGTTTATAGGCCCACTCCCACCACGGGAACGAGTACAGTTGCTGGGGGAATCATCACCTTTTAACAGCTCAATCAAATATATGACCTGACATGGGATCAAATGAAGAAGAATTCTTAAAAGAGTCACTAAAACTGAGAATTTACAGTTATTAAATGCAAATTGCAAAATTGTAGTACCGGTAAATGTGTTTATGCTACATGTATTACCACTAGCCTACTGTTACTGTGCTGCTACTACTACTTCAACTTGCACTCCCTCTACCTTATAGCTCTATCCTCCAATTACCTGCAGTACTAGCACAGATAAAAGTGCAACTCCTGTTGCAACAACTTGTCCTACTGCAACTCCAGTGCTAAGTTCTACTACAACAACTACAACTACTACTCTGACGAGCACTACTATTACTACAACAGTACTATTAAATTTACTGTGGTTAAGGTAACATATGTTCAAAAAAGTACTCACAAACCACACATTACTTCTCAGCATAAGTACTTCTCTACAATAGCCATACTATATCTACTGAGAATAAATAAAATCCCATTGAAATTTTCCCTGTATCTACAGTACATTACAACATTCTACTTCTGACCCTCTCATTAGTGAAATCTTAACTGCTGAGGCTCCAGTCTTCTCAGTGAGCAGATCAAGTTGATGTTACATCAGGACCAGAGCAGAGCTTGTGTTTCCTGTTAGAGGCAATAGCACTATCAGCTATGAGCAAAAGGTGCCATCATCACTTACAATAAAAGCTGTAAATGTGCGAGTGTAACATAGTGATGCAAAGGTTTTTCAGGGTCACCAATCAGAGGGGTAGAAGTACTGCACTCAAAATAAGTAAATGTTCTATTTAAAGTGACTTGGTCTGATGGATGAACTTCTTGTCTTCACGAGGAGGCTATTGCTTTGCCTGGAATGTTCCAAATTATGGCATAATATAATGTAGATGTTTAGCCCGCCACTAGAAGACTTTAGACTCGAGTAAAAATATGCAGCATCTCTCCACCTCTGGCTGTCATTCTGAACTGATCGCTCCACTTGACCCTGTAGGTCAGAATTTCTCAAACCTGGAACGTGCCGCCTGATGGACCATAAATGATGTCAGATTTGTGCTCTTACATGATAACAGGGTCCACATTAGCGCTGATATCACATGGATCGACTCCCTGATACACATCTCATTCACAGTTAGAAGGATGATTGAAACTCCCCACTTTTTTGGCAGACACGAATGTTTTTCTTGTCTGGATTGAAAAGCTGTAGTTTATCTGAGCCTTGGAGCAGAACGTGTCAGCTAGCATTATCTACTCCTTATTTAGACAAAGCGTGAGCGAGGATATATCAGGCATCAATCAAATGTAAACACTGCATTTTTATATAGGAGATCTGTAAAGTACAAAAAGCAGCTGTTCTTGGTTCTTTTTCGTCTTATTAAACTTTGAAAACATGTTCAAACAAACTTGAAATCTGAAAATAACATGCTGACCACTAAGTTTCAAGCCCCTCCTTTATATTGGTATGGGGACACATGTTTTGTTGGGGTAAAAATACTCATATGGGACAGCTGGACTTGACCAACCCCATAGGATTGATTTTGCTTTAAATTTAGTCTTGGGCCTTGACTGGAGCGGAGCCTCTCAGGGTCTGGGCCTAAGCCTCAGTTTTATTGGACCACGAATTCCTGTTGGTCAACAAACATTATGGTACAGATGCCATGAGAACGAGTGTGGGCATTATGGAGATTGGACAGGGCTCACATTACAGACCTACTGTCCAGTACTACTCCTTCCGACTGCACAAAGACTGTTTGGTGCCGCAGAGGAATTCAGGACGTGTGCTGCTGGAATTCCCATTTGCTTCTCCGAGTTCATAACAATCCACACTGACACTTCAACAAAGACTAAACAAGACAACTGTCTACTGGCAACGTCTTCGTCCCATCAATTAGGTCTTAACATTGTTCTAAAGGGGATACTTACTGCTGCTACTATAGTATTAGTACCAGAAATAGTAGGAAAAAAGCTTTATTAAAACTGGAATAAGAAAGTATGCATTTGCATCTATCTAACTCTAGCTCTTACAAACCCTTTGGCCTATCACTAATATTCACATTTTTTAGGCTTTAGAGCAGCTTTTTCAGACACAAAATGAAGCCCATCAACTCTCATCCCAAAGCATCATATAGCAGTGCACATGCCTCTTTAAAAATATTAAAATGTTTAATAGTTAATGAAAACAGCATGTAGTGGTCGGATTTTTTCCACAAAGTTAAGAATTTACAATACATTTTCTGGGGGAAAAACAGATCTTATTAAGAGTCAAAAATGTTGAGAACTTCCGCTTTAAAGCCAATTTTAGTACTGTATGCCAAGTTCTACCATGTTTATGTAAATGTAGCGTACGCATTACTAAAATGTCAATATTAAGTCCTATTATATTAGCTTGTGATCGTTAAAGGTTGGTGCCCATCCTCCTGCTGTGTCATAAAGGTACTGCAGGAGACATTTTCAGACAAGTTTGATTTGAGTTAATAGATACAGTAACTATGTGCATGCTGAGGCTGATTGAAGTAAACCAGTTACATGGGGCTAATGTACTTTGCGTGTCTGTCCAAAGCCAAGGTAAATAAAAAGTATTGTACAAACAAGTGATTCAGTTGAAAACACACCCCAGGCTTTTTATGTACTGCCTTTAACTGTAGTACTATTAACACTTTACATAGAGTCAATTTCAGTCAAATGATATCACCCCCTTTTTTGGATCCCCATGTCACTGGCACAGAAATTAAAAATAAACTGAGTGTTAGATGGAACTTGTGTCACCTTTTTGTCACTTGCATGTGTGCAATAGGAACTTTGCCCAGGTCTTTTACAGTAGTCCATTACCCCAGTGCCTATCATATCCAAAAGGACATTCATTTTTGGAGTGTTTACACACCTCAACGCTTGTTTTACAGTGGCACTATCTCTAAATCCTGTTGGAGTAATACCCTGACATTTGACTAGTGAAACTATTAGTTACCAACAGCGCTGTACTTCCCCGCAGTGAACTGACTGAACTCGGAGAGATAAGACGTGGGCTTATGGAGTGGGAATAGTTTGTACTTTTCTGCCTGAACTGAAGACCCAGTGGTTGTGGCTTCTCGTGACGTTGTTGATGTTTCCTGGAAATAGATTAGGATTCAAAGAAAATGGCAACACGCCTCATTGGATTTTGATCTTAACTTCACTCAGCACTATCAAACACTGGTGTGGTCATTTGTGTTACGGTAGCACTGCCAAGTTCCTTCATAGAACATTTACGGCTATTACAGTGATGATCCAGTTATTATATTCTGTACGTATTAGGAAACGTTGTCATAGGAGAGTGGACTGTTTATCCACTGTATGATGGGATGTGTTTTCACTGTTGGGGACACTTTTGTAGCTGTATTTAGTACTTAAAAAAACAAAAACATACTTTGTAAAACATAATCACGTTGATGTTAAACTCTTTTACGTCAATTTTGAATTGTTTTCGCCCTTGGTGGTAACATTGCTTTGTCCATTTGGTTGTGTGTTCCCTTTTGTTCAATACTAATAAAATGTTTAAGGTGTTTTGCATCATTCTGAGGTCAGGGTGTTATGACATCATGGGGGATTTTTCAAGAGACTGCGCGTTCTGTTTGCAATTAAAATGTTGATGTTATGAAGCCAAAATGTATTGGAAAAGGGTGTACAAAATCAATGCAGTCTTCCCAGATAATGAATTAGAAACAGTACTAAAATTCTCTCCAAGGACTAATATTTTGATCCATGTATTTCTTATGCCTTTTATACAGTTTAAATAAAATGGTACTTTCCCCTTTATGCCATGCTATTCATTTTATGACCAACAATTTTACAATGTGCGTGAACTTGTAAATGAATTAAACCGTGCTGTATTATATGACTTGAGTGGGTCAGACAATAAGGAAAGGCAAGGTTGAATACAAAACAATAAACCTTACTGTAATATATTGTCATAAAAGGAGATACTGTTTCAAAATGCTAACCATTTGTCTTTGTTCCAGATAAAGGATGAGATCCAAAGGCAGCGGGGTGGACACTCCGGCCAATGGCGTGCTAGGGGTTCCACAGAATGATGCGGACATCAGACATGAAGAAGACCTGGGGTTGTCCGTGAAGAACCTCAAGGCCAAAGTTCAGCAGAAGGAGCCCGGGGACAGACTGGAGGTCGAGGTGATATCAGAGAAAGAGGTGTGCCAACTGGACAAGAGTGAAATCAAAAACAGCATGGTGGATTTGTCGAAGAAAGACCTACTCAAACTGCTGGGCATCATGGAGGGAGAAGTTCAGGTAAGAGACATATACAATGACCTTTGACCCTTTGTTAAACATATGGAGCAATAGTTTTAAAGCTTCATGTACAGTAACTTTTCATCTCGTTCTTTTATTTAGCCTGTATATTAATTATGTAATGTAAATGTACGTTCTTGTGTTACATTCTGAGCCCGGATTACCTCTGGGAAAACAGTAAATGATAAGCATGTATTTTTCTCATCACCTCAATAGCTCCATCTAGTGGTCATAGAAGGTGATTGGTGCCACAAAAGACCAACACGTATTTCAGTCACAGTTCAGATGACAAACAGGTACAAGATATGGTTAAGTGTATTGAATGAAATGTGTTGAATCCCCCAGGCCAGAGAAGATGTGATCTGCATGATGAAGTGCAGGCAGACTTCTGCGGGGGCCCTGGAGTCACGCTATGGTTCTGCAGCTCCTGCTTCAGCTCTGCAGGCTTTGCAAAGAGACAGTGTCGTCACTGGCACAAAACATCACCCCAGTGTTTACCAGAACCCTATGGTGGAGGTCAGTGCAATATTGAACCATGTTAAATCATGTAAATGATTATGAATCACATTGACACATTTGTTTGCTCTCACGTAGCTGGAGCGTCTCCAGGAGAAGCACAAAGACACTTACAGGAGGATGTTGGGTCAGCTGCTGCTCGCTGAGAAGTGCCACCGCCACACCGTGCACGAGCTGGACACAGAGAAACGCAAGCACGCGGACTACATGAACAAGAGCGACGACTTCACCAATCTGCTGGAGCAGGAGAGAGAAAGGTGAGGATTTGCATGGCACTGCCAGTGTGCAGGAAATGGTGAAAGACACAATAACAGTGGGCAATGGTTGAAGCTGGGGCAGAATCACAAACTTTTTGGAAAGGCTAAACAAACGACCCACTGTAGCTTCAGTGTGCATAATTATTTGCATACTTAATTAACTGCACTCTTTATGACAAAATAACAAATAAGAAACATTGCAAAAGAGATTTGACCTAATTTAACCTTAGATACTGTATTTAAGCCTATATACCAGGGGTGGGCAATTATTTGAATCCAGGCAAGTAGCAGAGGGCCGGCCCATGATCATTGGTGTGAAAAAAATAAAATCGATATATATTGAATATCAAATAAAATATCACTTTTCTGTCAAATATAGGCTATTGAATCTATTATTTCATTAATTTCATGTCTTTATTAAGGATACGAGTGCAGACAGATGTTACAAACAGTTAAAAAAATAGAAACTAAAATCTTTCTAGGGGCCGGATTAGAACCTGCCAAGGGCCACATATTACCCCTGGGGGCCACAAATGCCCCAGGTCTGCTATATACTGTATACACCTCTACTGGGCTGGGGGCATGATTTGGTTTGGACCTACGATGACTTTAGTGAAGGACAGTGTTGTATCTTTTGATTGTTTCCACCAGTAAACAAGAGGAGCAGTGGGAGCATGACATCATGCATAGAGTGAGGTGGATTGAGAGGTGCTGACCGTACTGTGTGGTCAGTGCAATTCAGAACACAAGCAGTGAGCCCCCATCAGAGAAAGGCCCGGTTACGTCACATGGGCCTCAGAGATCAAACAGGCCAAAGCTATAGTGTGTATGGATGTGTACGAGAGAGGGGCCCTAACCTACTAATTAAAGCATTCACAAACGAGAGCTTCTATTGGAAAATGTACTCAATGCATTTCCCACAAGGCAGTCCTGGCAGAGACTAGATTTGAGCTGTGAACTTCTGTGAAGCTGTGAATTTCAAATGCTTTTACTCATACTGTCTGTTTCTGTCTGAAGTCAAAGATTCTATCATTTAATTATATAAAAGTATGAAAACTCTACCTGACTTGACCTTTGGGTCCATTCTCCCCTGACATCATTCCTTTGACCTTTGCAATTTTAGACAGGCAATTCCAAGAATGGCAATAATATGTGATGACGTAAGTATGAATTTTGAGATCTGAAATGGAAGCCATCGATACAGTATCCAGCCAAGCGGACGCTGAGCCTACTTGGCAATAGAGACACTTGTAACATGAAGCCATGTACATGTACAGTAAAAATAACCAGTATTTCACTTTGCAAGGCTACTGCATATTCCATTTTCATTTTTGGTTTGTTGTGTAATGTAAGCTGCAAACATGCAATAATGGATATTTGGAAATATTCTTTTTCAAATCTAGAGTTTTTATTGTTTTTATATGCAAAGTCTAATACAATATAATTGTTGCATAACATATCCATGTCCCTTGTTTCCATTTGAAGTTTACAGTAGCCTGGTAATGCACTTGTCAGTTTTACTTTGCACAGTTGTCCAAACACTCCTCCTGAGGATCCGCCTCTTCAGTGAGCACAATGTAGAGCAGGGCATCTCTCCCTCGTATGAGACACTTATATGGGTGAGATGACCTCATCTAGCTGAGATTCAGTCGCGACTGGAATGGATTTTTATGCTATTTTATTTAACTTTTTTGCTTTTTTTATTGTGATGATTTGTCTGTATAAGGTGAGGCGCTTGTTCATGTTTTCAATAGTGTGGACTGTGTCTCTTCAACTCCTGGCTGAGGTCATTTCTTTCTATCATGACGCAAAGTAATTTGTTTAACTCATTTTGCTATGCAAAATGGTCAGGGGGGAATATACAGGCAGTCTGAACAAATGCATTCTACTTTGCAAGGGATTTTGTCAGAGGTAAAGATGTGAAGGGCCATACGCAGCAAAGAAAGGGGTGGAAAGAAAAATACATCACTTGGTAAGGGGCATTGAACGTTTCCAAGAGGCCTTTTTTATAAGCATGACTGGATTTGCTTGTTCTATGGGAGACCAATGGGATCTGAATTTATTATTCTCTTACCCTTTTCACTGTTACAGGAAAATTAGTTACATGTAAGTCTTAGTTTTAATATTGTAAAACTATTGCAACTAAATATATCTTTTCTGTTCTTTTTGTAGATTAAAGAGACTCCTGGAGACTGAGAAAGCCTATCAGGTAAAGAAGGAGAAGGAACACTCCAAGCGCCTGACCAAAGTGAGAGAGGAGCTGGTCAAGCTGAATTCTTTTGCTCTGATGTTGGTCAATGAGCGCCAACAGAACCTGGAGCAAATGGACCAACAGACCCAGCGGGTCCAGGAGCTGAGTCAGCAGTTGCTGCAGCGTGAGGAGGCTTTGAAAGAAGCTAAAGATCGGGCACGAGAGGATGGACACCGCCTGCACAATCTAGAGACTGAACTAAATGAGAAATCGGCAAAGCTGAGCCAACAACATGAGGAGATGAGCACTAAATTAGCTAATCATGAGGCCAACAACCGACAACTCAATGCCAAAATTGTAGGACTGACTCACAAAGTGGAAGAATTGGAGTTGCAAAACGGCACACTGAAGAAATCTGAAGAGGAACTGATGGAACTGAGGGACAAGCTGAGCAAAGGAGAATGTGGCAACTCTAATTTGACTACAGAGTTGGAGAATTTAAGAAAACGGGTGATGGAAATGGAAGGAAAAGAGGAGGAGATTGCAAAAACAGAACATCAATGTAAAGAGCTTAGAAAGAGGCTACAAGAGGAGGACTGCAGAAGCAAAGACCTCAGGCTGGAGGTGGAGAAACTTCAGACCAGAATGATAGAACTGGAGAAGTTAGAGACAGCGTTCAGCATCAGCAAAGCCGAGTGTGTGCAGTTACACACCGCTCTGAACAAAGAGAAGGGCCTCTCCAAAGAGCACTCTGATGAGGTTGTAGCGCTTCGTATACGTTTAAAGGAGTTAGAGTCTTCAGAACTGAAACTTGAAAAGTCTGAGCTAAGCCTTAAAGATGATTTGAGCAAGCTAAAATCGTTGACTGTTGCCTTGATGGATGAGCGCAAAGTCCTGATGGAAAAAATCAAATGCGACGATAAACAAAAGGATGAGTTGATCAAAATTGTGGAGGTGGAGCAGGGCAAAGTTATGGAAGTCACTGGAAAGCTTATAGAAGAAAGCAAAAAGCTCTTAAAATTTAAATCTGAAATGGAAACCAAAGTGCAGACTCTTAACAGTGAGAAAAGTGATCTGTCAACAAAACTAGTTCATGAAATAGATATAAATACAGATCTTAACTCCAAGATTAGCCAAATGAAAAAGAGGATAGATGGATTGGAGGCAGAAAAGCTGTCTGTAAAGAATTCTGTCAAGGGTAAAATGTCTGATCCACTCAAACAAGACAACAAAGTCAAAGAGCTGACATTTGAGATTGAGCGCCTGAAAAATCGTTTAAAACAACTTGAAGTGGTGGAGGGAGATTTGATCAAAACAGAAGACCAATATGACATGTTGGAGAAAAAGTTTATAACTGAACAGGATAAAGCCAATGTTCTTTCCCAGCAGGTGGAGGAGATGAGGACTAAGATAGCACACAATAAAGCCATAGAAAAGGGAGAAGAAGAAAGCCAAGAAGAAGACCTAAGGCAGCGATGTAGGAATGAGGAGGTCAAGAACAGAGAACTACAATCTGATGTTGTAGCCCTGAAGGAAAAAATCCATGAACTCATGCACAAGGAAGACCAACTTTCCCAGTTACAAGTAGATTATTCTGTTTTGCAGCAACGTTTTTTGGAGGAAGAGGAGAAAGCCAAGAACATGGGCACCGAGGTCTTCCACCTGTCTAAAGAGCTAGAGATAGTGAAGCGCCACAGTCGTGCAATGAGGCCGAGTTTGAACGGCAGGAGAATGATGGACGTAGCGACGACATCCACTGGAGTACAAACAGAAGCTCTGTCCGCTGGGGCTGCAGATGAAGACACCCCCGCAGTGTTCATAAGAAAATCTGTCCTGGAGGAGAACCACATTATGAGCAACCTCAGGCAAAGGTGTCTCAGAAAACCGTCAGAAAAGTCCATCGAGCGCTCCCCATCATCCGGCAATGAACTGAAAAAGTCATGGATTCCCTGGATGCGGAAAAAGGATAGCGTGACCCAAGATCTGGATAAGCACATGAACGGTGATGTCCTGCCGTCGGAGCTAACCATGACCCAGAAGCAAGGCCAACCTTTACACATTCGAGTTACACCAGACCACCAAAACAACACGGCGACTCTCGAAATCAGCAATCCAACCTCCGAAGATGCTTTCTCAAGTTCAGCCCCGCTTAGTCCAAACCCATCTCATTCCCACCCAAAATCCAGGATCACAATCATTCCCACTGCCACTCCTGGTCATAGGAAGTCCGGTTTTGGTTGCCATGTTCCAGAAAGAGCCAAATCTCCAGTTTCCATCACGACCATTTCCAGGGCCAAGTCTCCAGAAAGCAGCAAATCGTCGGCCTCCAGCAGGCCTTTGTCCCCTGTTTCTATCATGACTGTCAGCACTGTGGTTTCTGACGGTTCCCCCTCTCCTGAGCCGCAGGAGATGACCATGGGACGGGCTGTTTTTAAAGTTACGCCTGAAAAACAGATGGTTCCAATGGCAATAAGAAAATGCCCTAACAATAACAGTAGCATTATCACCACGGAGGATAACAAGATACACATTCACCTGGGACACCACCCCAAGATGTCAGTCAGGCAGGTGGCTTCAGCAGCAGAGAGCAAAGAGATGACCTTATCAACCGGGACAGTCCTGCGCTCTCCTCGGCAAATCACCACCACAACAACAACAACAACGACAGCTACAAGGAGCGCGCAGAGCAAAGTGATGAGCAGTATCACCATCACCCCAGTTTCATCAGCCACCTCCAGACAGACACAGAACGCGGTAAGAGTCCTGCTATACCCTTGATTTCACACCCATATCAATCCCAACTGAATATGATTTAAAAATGTTTGAGTCACAGTTTAAGTTCTGAAAACCTCACACAGTAAAAATGCAAAAGAGGTAAACAATAATATGGGCTTTTGCATTAGATTTGGATCAAGAATAAGGTCATGTAGGATAAGAAAAAACTATGGACTGATAAACTCTGTAAGTATTTTCTGAAATGCAAATGATTCTTGCATTAGTTTGTGTTGCTATTTTGTTGTCTGCAGAAGACATTCAATTAAATTATGATTAAATGATTTCAGGCTTTTTGATTTTCTTATTGCAACCAGTAGAATTGTAATTTTGATTTGATTGCAGCAAATTTTACAACCTTCATCCAATTGAACTAATTGAACAATGTGGACTGTGGCTTTAATCAACAAAAAAGTAGTCTTGGCTTTTATGCAACTTTTACCAATGAATCTAGTATGGTATTTATTTACATTTGGAGTCCATTTTTTGTCTGATAAATTGTCTTTTCTACCTCCATCAGGCTTCACAGGACACTCCGGGACCACGGACAGGGCTGACTCGCATCCCAATGTCCAAGAGCCTCAAGACGGGAAAGGCAGTGCTGGGATCTTTGGGAATCTCTAGTGGAGTAAAAATGGAAACCCAGTCTATGAAAATAGAGGTTAAAAAGTCTGTAACTAGTACCACTTTGGAAAAAGGGGGAAGGTTTTGATCTGAAAATAACATGTAAAATAACTTGGTGTGGTGCCATGTACAGTAGCTAATCATAAACACTTGTATCTAGGCTAAAAGTGTTATCTTTTCAATATTAATATCCATACTTCAAGATATATACGGTTTGCATTTATTTAATACAGTGATTGTGGTGAGTTTTTATTTTCACACTGTGCTGCTACTAACTGTCTTTAATATTTTATTATGTGTATGTGTTTGTATATGTTTGTATACATTTTATAATTAAGACTGTGTAGATAAATTATAGATTTATGTAAAGGATTTGTACTGAAAATGTATTTTGAATAAAGACTTTCAAAATTGATCTGTGATTTATTCATTTTTAAATATTGGGTTAAAAAAATCTAGATAATCTCACAAAAGCAAAACACGTCAGTGATTTAAATTTGATCATCTTTAAATAAGTATAAGAAACAGGCCAACTGAACAAAAACTGAATGTTTGATAAATACTTCGCCAAGTATTTAATAATATTGTAATATTTGAACATGCATTATTAGAATATTATAGAACGCTCAAGAGCTTGTGGGCGTGGATTTAGCATTTCCTGCTGTGACGCAACACTAGTGCTCGTAGCTCATTGGCTCATACATTTCCGGGTTCTTCTCGGAATGGGATTAACAGCTCGTAGCGCTAGAAGTCAACATTTCAGAAAATAGATGTTTAAGTTAGATGAAGACGACGCTACCATGCTGATACATTTTTAGTATTTGTGAGTGTTGTTTGTGGTTTTAACTATTTTTTTTTTCAACAACGACGAAGTCTATAGACTAAAGAAGTAAAGTGGATTACTGCGCCCGACTCGGATGATCACAGCCATGATGGCGTCAAGCTACAACGCGAAGGAAGAAGACGGACACCCATCGGGAGCTGCGGGGAACGGCGGAGCAGAAGCGGGGAAAAGTAGAAAACCGGACAACACGGCGTTTAAACAGCAGAGACTTCCAGCCTGGCAGCCGATCCTCACCGCGGGCACCGTGCTCCCTGCCTTCTTCGTTATCGGGCTCATCTTTATCCCCATTGGCATCGGCCTGTATGTCACTTCAAACAATATCAAAGAGTTTGAGGTAAATCTACAACAATATTCCTGAACAGGCCCATTCAATAGCTCATATTTCTATAGATCAGGGCTTAAGAAATACCTCAATTTGCTGTTACTATGATGGTTTTCTGTATTTGACATTTTGTCACACGGGCACCTGTTGAAATAACCATTGTAGTTTCAGTAACGAGTTCATGTAAATGTATACATTATACATGTAATCTCTTCTCCCATCTCATTGTCATCCATATGTTGTTGTTAAAGTCTATTTAACGGCTTAATAACCGGTATCTGTCCCTAGATCGACTACACAGGTGTTGACAGTAACAGTCCTTGTTATGCTTGTGCCCGGAACGTGAGCTGGAACAGCACAACTCCATGCACATGCTCCCTGAACTTCACACTGGAGCAGCCTTTTGAGGTGAGCCAGAATCTTGATGACAATATGCGGACCTCTGAATAATAGATGCCCTCTCCACCAGAATTGATGGAAAATAACCATTGTGTACAGCACAGCATAACAGGGAAGTGTCTCTCTGGTGCAGCGCGTCCATTAGGTTCTATTTATGTCCAAGAGGCCACTGAATGTTTGGAGAGCCTTTATTACTATTGATTTTTGCAGCCTTAAAATGTTCTGTAAAATGTGTTGCCAGAAAAATCAATCCTGCATTGATTTTAATGACCACAGTGCCTTCTAAAGCGGGTTTTGATTTCAAATAAAGCTCAATCCTTAACTTATAAGTGGGAATGGCCCAATCATTGAAGTTAAAAAAGTTTATTTAATTCTAACCTGTTTGTGAATTGTGTATCTTTTTCTTACAGAGTAATGTATTCATGTATTATGGCTTATCCAATTTCTACCAAAATCACAGAAGATATGTGAAATCCAGGGATGACAGCCAGTTGAATGGGGATCTGTCCTCTTTAAAGGTACACATTTGCTTTGACACTCCACAGTGAAATAGAAACTCCCAAAACGTTGGTAACAATATGATAATGTTTCATCATGTTTCATTTTAGGAACCAAGCAAAGAATGTGAACCATATCGCACAAGTGAGGGCCAGCCTATTGCTCCATGTGGGGCCATTGCAAACAGTCTCTTTAATGGTATTTGGCATTGTTTATGTTGAACAAACACTTATTACATTTACGTGGATTTTATATAGTTTATTTCCCTTTTCAGATACTTTGGAGTTGTATTATGTTGACTCTAATGGCACAAGGAATCTGGTTCCGCTGGCAAAGAAGGGCATTGCTTGGTGGACAGACAAGCATGTGAAGTTCAGGAATCCCAATGGAAACGCCAACCTCACTATTGCTTTCCAAGGTAACACACCATTGTTGTACTATTCAATGAATGAATCCATGCACACCCGATGGTAACATGATCTGTGTTGGGACTTAGGCACTTCCAAACCAGTGAACTGGAGAACACCTGTGTATGAGCTGGACCCAGCAGACCCAGAGAACAATGGCTTTATCAATGAAGACTTCATTGTGTGGATGAGAACAGCTGCTTTGCCCACTTTCCGCAAACTCTACCGCATCATCCAGAAGAAGCCCAGCACGACCCCAACACTCCCCAGCGGCAGATACATTCTCGCCATCACTTACAGTATCCTTTCAGAATAAGGCATTGTTGATAACATTATTGTATGTTCATTTTTTATGTTGCAAATTAGAAAATATTTGCACTTTATTACTTTTTAACAGATGAAAGTTATCAATCCATGCTCCCATTTATTCATTTAGACACAAACTGTGAGGCGACATACCAAATGATTGCACTGCATGTACAGTAAATGTGATACTTTATCCTTTTTTCTTAACCCGCTAAACTTAGACTACCCCGTGGTCAGCTTTGATGGTCGCAAGCGGATGATTCTGAGCACCATCTCGTGGATGGGAGGGAAGAATCCTTTTCTTGGTATTGCTTACATCACGGTTGGCTCAATCTGCTTCTTCCTGGGAGTAGTTTTACTGTTCATTCATCACAAATATGACAACCGTAACACCAGTGCTGATATTCCAAACTAATTCTGCGATTCTGCATGCCTGGATGGACCATCATAGGACCTTATTTACAGCTGAATGTGGATGCGCTGGTCTGTAAATGTATGTTGTCTTTGCTGAATGTGTCTCATGCTAACTTTTGTAAATTATACTTTCAACTAAGGAAGGAATAGGAATGTTAACTCCAGCCTTTTCTTTGAAAGTTGTACATTTTCTTTTAGAAACAAACCGCTGTTATTGAAGGATATATGTATTTTTATTGGGTTTTTGTCCTGCACTGTACTGCGTCCTGCTGAAGTACCATAAATCCATAAACCGGTACCTCTCAAGACATCGACTTAGGGAGACAAGAAATCTCTAAAAATGAGTACCCAAGTTGCACATATTTTGCTTATGGCTTGAAAGCAGTTGATGTTACCGTATATGCTTGAGCTTGATGCACCACGTGGACTATAGTAACATTTTCAAATATATCTAATATATTATGTAATTCCAAATAAGTTGTCGGGTATAACTTGAATGTTGACTAAAACACATGCACTTTATGTAAGTGCGCATGTCTAATCGTGTCAAATAAAAGTGATTTAAATCATTTTTTTTTAAAAAACATTGTGTGAGTCAGAACACAACGATGCTCTCAACATTTGGGAAACATTTATTTTCAGAGACACAAAACAACATTCAATGAATAAAAAACAATTGCATAAGGAAGTTCAGTGTTCAATAATTGAATAGTGACGTATTCTTGAACCACCATTACATCCATTTCAACCTGTCGCTGCAGTTGAACTGTTCTCAAAAGATCATTGTTATGCATGTATTTATCAACTGAAAGATATGTGTGGTATATTGTTTTTTTCTGTTGACATCATTAAAGTATTTGTATATTGCGTAAAGTCATTTTTTGAACCATTTAAATGATATATGTCATTTGAAGGCACATTAATTGCGTAAAGACAAAAATGTGTTCAAATAGCTGAAGTGGTTCTTGTACAAAACATTACCACATTAAACCTAGATAAAACTTTTCTCAATCATTTTGAGAGCAGAAAACTATACTCAGTGCTAGTCTACACTGATGCACAAGGCGGCTGACTTTAACCTCCAGCATTAGGGACAAATTAACAAAGTACATTATAATATTATAATAATAATATATATATTTATATATATATATATATATATATATATATATATACATATACATATACATATGTAATAACACTCACCAGAGAAAGGGGCGGTGTGTAAAACAAGTCCGACTGATGGCTAACATATATACTACAACAACAACAACAACAACAACAACAACAGATATTCAGCACTGGTTTCGGCACACATATTGGGAAATATCAAGAAAATAAAAGTTTTCATACATTTACCGTACTTTTCGATATCACCTGCCAAACCTCCGTCAAACCATCCGGAAGTGCTCCGGTGCGCATAGTGCGCCTTCTAGTGGTCTGACTGAATAACACTTTTTCCACAATTGGCGACATACACTTTATTGTACTTGTTCGAAAATGTGCATTCTACATTTGATCATTCGTTTCTTAGCGAAAACCTGCCAGGAGCAGTGTAGGATTAGTAGGTTTAGTCAGAGTTGTAAGATTTGTCCATTGTGCGTTTCATTGACCCGCAGGAACCTGAAGCGAGAATACATGGTGCAGTTTTAGAAGTGTCCACGAGAGGACAACAGTCCTTCACAAATATTTGCTTCTGGGGTAAAAACGATCATCTGAATCCAGCCACGAATAATCCACGATGCCAACCACTTCTTTGCTTCACACATGCTTTTATGGCGTGGACCATTAGTTATGTAGTTTCCTCTACATTTGGGGATTTGGACATATATAGACTATTATTTGATCAGAATTACATTTGGGTAGTTGGCGTTAATAAAGTTTTGTGCTCTAAGAAGAATACAATAACAAAAATTACAATACAATAACAAAAATAATAACAAATAAATCTAATAAAATGTGGGCTCATCACTGTAAACTGGTCATTTAATAATATGTCCCATGTCTTTTTACTGTTTTCTTTTCATTTTTAGTGGAATAAAGCTTCTCAATAAACACGCGTCACCTCGTCCTACGTTGGAATCAGTGTATTTTCCACGCGGTGACCTTCATCATGTCTTCATCCTCCTCCCATAAAATCGTCAGCCCTAAGGAATGAAGCCTAAACCATTCCCAAATCAGGCATCCCATCAGCCAAGTCAGCAGGGGGCACATCCACACACAGGAAAAGGTTTGGAACTCCCCATGGTATAGTGAGATTTTGGGATCTGCCCCCTATTAAGTAGCGGCTGGTAGAAAGAGTCTTCCCACTTGGAGCGAGGCTTTTCCTTCTTGGACATCTGTGGCGGAGCTTCCAGTAGCAGTGAGGGAGAGAGGGGTCCCACCACAGTCTCCTAACACTTCTACTCCGCACAGAGACGGGCTCCGAGCTGCACCCGTCCCGCTCTGCTCTGTTCACTTTGGGGGTTATAGGTGAGTAGTTTGTCTAATTTGGTCTTTTTTTGTCTTTTTTTTTCCATTTTCTATCCTTTAATGCGTCAAGATAGACTACCTCCCTGGGAACTCCAATATTCACGAATTCAATTTAGATGCTTTCCTTTTTAGTTGATTTCATATTTTTCAAACTTTCTCCTTGCTTCGTTTCCTCGTTTTTTTTTTGCTACTGAATACACTTCTATAGTAACACAGTGTTTATTAGTAGCCTAGATATTCAAGAAATCTGGATGTGTAATTAAAGAATTTGGACAATGAGAAAGAGGAAAACTTGGGGATCGTGCAGTTCCTTTTTTGTCCACCAAGCGGAGCACTCTATCTACTCTATGTGGGAGTGTGGTGTTTGAATTATAGACTGAAAGGAAAGAAGTTGCAGTATTGATGTCTATTATAACAAGATACAGCAATTTATAGCTATTTGGTGGTTTTAGGGGATTATAGATTTAGCCGTATTTGCTTCTTATCACAATTCAGTTTTATCTCCTCATAAAAATGTGGAAAAGAATTCTCTGCACAAGATTAGATTGCAGTGAGAAGTAATCTTACTCATTTCAAGGGATGTAACAATAACAGGTGGAAAGTCTCAACATAATATATATAATAATGTATCTAATAATGCGCTTTTTTCTTTGTTGAAATGCATTTTCTTGTTGTTGCCACAGTTCAATTGAAAGGTGAACTTCATAGACCTTGATACTTTGCTCAATTTCAAGGGAGACAACATGCTGTTATTTATCTGAATTCTTTAGAATATGACTCAATTATTCACACCAAAGGCATTTTAAAAGGAAAACATAGCATATCTACAACTCTGTTAGACTCTCTAAATACCACACAGTGAAATAATATTGCACAGTGAGATTTGCATATCATTATATCCCTCTCTTACCTTGTGTCTGATATAAGTCTAGTTTGCCCTTCGACTGGCTGCTGCAAGGTGTGGCATGTGTCATAAAAGTCTGTCTGAGGTCTGGAGTTTTCTTTAATGTGGTAATAACAGCATCTATTAATCTGATCGGGGCTGAGAGAGGATGCTCTGGTGAGGCACATTTCAGAGGCGGTTGCTTGTTAGCTCTTGTTGCTCTGCTGCTGAAATGGTTTATTGTCTTGTCCAGCGCCTTTCATGTCGCTCCAGCTGATCCCGTGGCTCTCAGGCCAGTGTTTAGAGTCAAAGCCACAACACCGGGCTAACACATCTCTCCTTTATCCTCAGACTGATTGATGCACTGCTGACGATATAAAGGCCTAAACATGAAGCTAGGGCTGTCACTGGCCACAGCTGCCTTCTTTGCAGCTCTGCTCTCCTCCATAGACGCTCAAGGTAAATGAAACCACCTGGAGACACACACATATGCAGACACACACACACGCACACACACACATGCACACAAGCACGCATACACGCACACACACGCACACACACCCCTCTCCTTCTGCCTTTCCTCTGTCTCTCATCTGCTGTTTTGTCCAAGTGATCAGGTGTTTGATGTTATTAAAGTTATTAAAGACTCTGCAAATATTATATTGTAAGAAAATAAAGTGCTTTTTTTTACGTGTGTTATTATTGTGACTGGTATTCAATTTGCAGGAATTGTAACAAGGAAACAAGATATGGGCAATCCAAAAATAATGTTTAAAACGGATGTCTCCGAACAAAACGTAATTGGCAAAACCCCCAAAAAATAAACATACGAAGCAGAAATGGAAAGGTTTAGTTTATTTTACTGTTAAGATCATTGGTGCTTCTGTCCAAACTGTTTCCTTGTCGTTTATGTGTAATGGAGAGATTTCTAAGCCCAGTTACTGTTGATGTTTCTGTGATTTGTTCTGAATGTTTGCTGATAGACTGCAATTTTTACATGTCACCAGAGCTATTAAGAATTGTATATTATTTAATGTCTGCCTGAAAATCCTACAGCGACTTCATATGCAAACTTCCAAGGCAAAAATCATGGAAAATAAAAAGTAGTAGATGTGTCAACCTTTAGAATTTCTCCTTGATCGTTCTTTGGCAGAATGCGACTGCCTTTCACGTATCTCCACCAGTGGAATGGAAAGATGAAATACGAGAATCACAAATTAATAGTCAGACAGCACAAAGACAAAGAGCCTTTCTACTGCTTCTTTGTGGGCTCCAGCAAAAGTGCTGAATTGCAATATGTATGGAAAGTAATATGCAGTAATGTTTAATGTCAGCACATGTTGTGGAAGGACTTTGGCGTCTCTCCTGCGTCTTTGGGAGAGTTGGTGTTCTTCGCTCCTCCTCTGGTCTGTCCTCTGGCTGTCTGTCATTCCTGGACTGCTGCTTGGCTACAGCGCTGGTGACTTGGGTTCTGACCCAACAGTCGCCAGACCTGGGCCCCGGAGCTGGAGAGGGGACCTTTATTAGCAACAGATGGAGCAGACACCAATAAGACCAGTTCAAAAACATCATAAAAGTTACATATCGACCATTACAATGTGGACTAACCATAAAAATACCCGCTTAAGTCCCAATCCATCACCCCTAATAACTTGATATAGACTCTCAATGTTTCTAACTGCGTACTCTTTGAGTTGGACTCGTGGAAAATGACTGGGAATGCAGTCCAGCGGGACTCCTTGAATTGATGTGCCAGGTTGGTGATTTTCCAATCCCACTAATAGAGTTTGTGGTGGACTGTTGTTTGTCGTCTGCCTGTGCACTCATTGTGTCAGAAACAATGGCTTCTTCTAGAAGTAATATTTTACAGTGATATTCTTCTTTCCTCTGATGTGCCTGGTTTAGATTACGGTGATTCTTACCGATGTGTTTTTATTTTAAATGCAGATATAGATATAGTCATTGCGAACCATACTGAAAAGAACATCTCTGTAGCACCTCTAATTCTCCCTCATTGTGCCACAAAAAAGTGATTGCTTTTAACATTTACCCAAGAATAATAATAATAATAATAATAATAATGAGGAATTCTATTACAAACTCTACAATAATCCTTTATCACTAGCATCATTCACATTATTCGTTATATATATTTCAAGACACATACATTTAAAAGAAAACCTTTTCGATACCTGCTAGTTCAGTCCTTAGATTCACAGTGGTCAGAAGAATGTCATTTTAAAATATATTGTCCTCTGTGTTTGTGTGGTCTCAACTGTACATGGAAACTACTGTGGAGTCAGTCAAAGTTGTTGAACCAAACAACTTTCTCATGTACATGATGCATGATGTTGTGATCAGTCCGCTCAGTAAATATACCTGTTTATTTTTCACATTGTATGGACTCTTGTTATGTTTGAGTAGTGTATGCATTGTCCCTTAAAAAAGAGTCTCCACTGACAAATTGTGTGTTATTTTTATAACATCATGTTTGCAATGGGTGTATGCCATTCCCCTATGTGAGGAGGAAATATGCAAATAACAAGCCGGTAATCCTCTGAAATATGTTTATATACAATGTATATAGAACATATCCTGTTCACTTTTGTCTGGATGTGAAAGACACCGTCATTCCCTATGTATAATCAGTCCAGTGAAAGTGAAGACCCTATTTATGTGATGCAGAGATCCACCTCATGGTGAACAGAGCCAGCTCTGAGGTGGGGCATGTGACTGCACTCAGCATGTGTGGATGGTTCACTCATTGTTTGCTCTTTGGTACAATTTGTTTGGACGTATGCACATGCATATGCTGGTGCTTGAGCTGCAGGCCAACAAAGTCAAGCAACTCAAACAAATGCCATTTTACCTCAAAATGGCTTCTCACACTTCTCACAATGTTGTTATGTGTTCTCACAAATACTGTATGTGCACCCACCAACAACAAGAGCAGTTTACTTCTGTCATGAAGTGTTTGTTGTTGGACTCTATAACAAAACTTTATTCATTACAAATATTCTATGCCGTTGTTTTCTGAGATTCAAACTGTATTACTTATCTTGCAGTGGAACCACCATCAAACATGAAATTTAAAATTCTAAATGAGAACACAGTGGAAATGACATGGTCAATACCCTCCTCCACAATAGAGGGCTTTAGAATACAAGTCGTATCAGATGCAGGTAAGCTCGCAAAAGCAACTAGCAGATTTCTGTCTACAAATTTAAATGTTAATGTTGATTTTCTTTTTCAACTTCTTTAGATGAGCCAGTCCGAGATTTTAACCTGGATGCAGACACAACTATAACCTCCCTTACAAACCTGACTCCTGATTTGGATTATTCGGTCTCCATAAACTCTTTTTATGGGTCAGAAGAAAGCATACCAATCTTTGGCCAGGTCACCAGTAAGTCTACCTCATGCACTCATCCACTTTGAACTATTACACTTATTGTATTATGCTGTGGCCTGACTTTTTGCTTCCTCTCAGTCCAGTCCGGTAACTCCAGTGGTCGCGTCCGAAAGCCGCAGACTGACGCTTTCAGTGAGTATGTTTCTGTACTGTCAACTCCAATGCGTCCCTGTCTCCCATGCGGTTTTCAAATAGGCCTTTTCATTTACCTTTCCCTCACATCACTGTCATCCTAATATTTTTTTCCCTATGTGGAATCATTTGCTCAGACTTACAGTTTACCTACTGCCATAGAGTGAGCAGACAGGCCCCAACAGTGAAAAGGCCACATATGGGTTTTGTTAATTAGAACCAGGTTGTGCATTCAAGCTAGTTACTGTTTTGCGTCATAGAAAAAAGAAGAAGAAAAAAAAGGCAGGAGGCTTGAGTATTGACGTATGGGTACTGCCACGTATATGTGCTGCTTACGAAATCAGCTTACGAATCAGTTTTTCCTTTTAGTTGTTGGTGGTCCATATGTTTTGAGGGAATATTCCATTTTTATTTTACCCCAACTGTACGTCTCAAATGGAACTTTTCCTAATACAGTCAGAGCTTCCATAAACCCTAAATTATAAGTAAACAGGCAATTTTTGTTCTTAAACCCGAAATTTGAGGTACAATTTTCTCTTGTTACGTCAGCGCATTTATGCATGGAATATCTTAAGGGAATAAAGATTTAGGTTCATCTTTTTAATCCTGGAAAATTATCCTTATAGACTCATTCAAAAGCCAAGTTCATGATTTAAAGCCCCATGAGATTAGGAATTTGAAAAATGAGTTGGAACTTCTGCTAAATGTTTAGTCTATAAAGCCACAATTAAACGCCTCTGCCTGCCGAAATGACAAAACCGGCCCACTGTTTGGCGCTGGTGCATGTTTCCTTTGATGTGAGAATGTGGTCTGTGGTCCAAATATCTGTCACAAATTTGATTTTATTTAGACAGACAGATCACGGAATCGACCAGTAGAAAATGTTTTCCTAACATAAGCGTATTTTTTTGTTGGAAGTCATTTGGAATAAATCGACCTTGCAGATGTATTGAACATATTTACTACAACTTAACCATATTATTTTCTCCTCAGAGTGTTCCGTCAGCGCCGTCGCAGATCTAGTGTTTTTGGTGGATGGCTCCTGGAGTGTGGGCAGGGAGAACTTTCAGCACATTCGCAGTTTCATTGGGGCCTTGGCCGGAGCCTTCGACATTGGGGGGGACAAGACTCGGGTCGCCGTGGTTCAGTACAGCACAGACACCCGCACGGAGTTCACCCTAACCCAGTACAGCAGGAGAGGGGAGGTGCTCCAAGCCATAAGCTCCCTGCCATACAAGGGGGGAAATACAATGACAGGTATGCCATTCAACAGAGCACATGGCATTATAGATTGGTTGGTTTTGTCTAAATGTAATGTGATTTTGTTATTTGGGAGTATTTTTCTTAGTTTATTTGTGCATTTGTAGAACTTTTTGGGGTATTTTACATTTAATTTAAGATGAAATGTTTTATACTTTGCTGCTTTTCCTGTATCTAATAATATTCATCATTAATGCCTTTCTTTGGACAGGTGAGGCCATTGAATACCTGCTCAACAACATCTTCACTGAGGGGGCTGGATCTCGAGATGGTTTCCCCAAAGTAGCCATGATCATAACCGACGGAAAGTCCCAGGACCCAGTGGAAGAGCATGCTAGAAGGCTTAGGAACATCGGAGTGGAAATATTTGTCCTAGGTATGTTTTATTATTCTCTGTTCTGTTAGATAGTTCTTCCATTTGAGAGTTATGAAAAAATATGTTATTTTCCTTGAGTTGTTGTCAGTTTCTACTGAAGTCATGACGCTGTCCAAAAGTCATGACGCTGTCCAAAAGTGTAAAAACAGACTTTTGACGGCATCTGTATCAAAAAAGTGAAAAACATATGGGTTGTCACTGATGGCCGTGCTTTCCTATGCTTCATTTTAGGCATCAAAGGAGCAGATGAGGATGAGCTGAGGGAAATGGCTTCCACGCCTCACGGCAAACACGTGTACAATGTGCCAAATTTCAACCAGATCCAAACAGTGCAAAAGAAAATCATCTCTGAGGTGTGCTCCGGCGTGGATGAGCAACTCAACGCTCTGGTCAGTGGAGAAGAACGTGAGTGGAAACTACTTGTATTGCTATACTCCTCTAAGTTGTAGTTGTCGTTGCTCCTAGGGGCTGGAATGTGCAGAACGTGTGTCGACTAATTCACAAAGATCCGGTCGGAACCAAGAAAAATACTTGACTAATCCTGGGTAAAAAAGACCCAAGCCAAAACTAATCAGGCCGAGATCCCGGCTAAATCAGGGCAGAACCACAACAAAGCTAAGATGAAACCTGGACGCGACCATAGCCAAGCAGGGATAAACAAATCAATAACCAGAGTTGAAACATGGCTTAGCTAAGACTACACCGTTAATCAACCAAGACCAAACTGAATCTGAAACCAAACCATACATAAATCAGGACTAGTCTAACTCATTGCCTAGTTTGTCCTTCTTTGACAGATCTAAATCATTGCCAATGAAGGCTAAACTGCAGAGCTAAACTAGGCCAAAACAGGACTAAACTGTTTATTTTCCCCCAGTCGTGGAGCCGCCCGGCAGACTGGCCGTGGCAGAAATTGCCTCCAAGTCGATGCGCGTGACTTGGGAAGCATCTCCCGGTGACATCACAGGATACAAGCTCACCCTGATCCCCATGGTGCCGGGGATGAAGCGACAGGAGCTGTACATCAGCCACACACAGACATCCATCAACGTGCGCGACCTCTCCCCCGAGACCGATTATGAGGTCAGCCTGTTTGCCCTCAAAGGCCTGACCCCCAGTGAACCCCTCATCACTATGGAGAAAACTCAGCCTGTCAAAGTGTCAACAGGCAAGTATCTGGTCCACTACTATGGTCTGCTACTACTATAATCGACAATTTAAACAGAATCGGGTGTTTGCAGCATACTATTTACGGAAATCCATTGTTGTGTTATCTATATATTTATTATTTTCAAATGCTGCCTTTGTCATTTTGTAATTCTTATTTGCTATTTTTGTTTCTTCTTAGACGTAGTTGTAGTTTGCTCACTAATATAACATTTACTTTTGACAATTATGACTACTTTTGCCTTTGACCTGGTGCATTACCCAACTCTGCACGTACAGTCGCTCTCATGTGATTTCCTATTGTAATTTCCAGAATGTTCTCTTGGAGTGGATGTCCAGGCCGACGTGGTGCTTCTCGTCGACGGCTCGTACAGTATTGGATTACAAAACTTTGCCAAGGTCCGGGCCTTTCTGGAGGTTCTAGTCACATCATTCGACATCGGGCCAGACAAGGTTCAGATCAGCTTGGTGCAGTACAGTCGCGACCCCCACACTGAATTTGCCCTCAACACTCACCATGACCTCAGCGCCGTTGTAAAAGCCGTGCGCACCTTTCCGTACCGCGGAGGCTCCACCAACACCGGAAGAGCCATGACCTATGTCAGAGAGAAGATCTTTATTACCTCCCGCGGTGCCAGGACCAACGTTCCACGCGTCATGGTGCTGATCACGGATGGAAAGTCTTCGGATTCTTTTAAGGATGCTGCCACCAAACTGAGGAATACTGATGTGGAGATTTTTGCCGTGGGTGTTAAGGATGCTGTTCGATCCGAGCTGGAGGCCATCGCCAATCCCCCGTCGGACTCTCACGTCTTCGAGGTGGAGGACTTTGATGCGTTCCAGAGGATTTCCAAAGAGCTGACTCAGTCCATCTGCATGCGCATTGAACAGGAGCTGCTCAACATCATCAAGAAGAGTGAGTAGAGACGAAAAATAATTCTATATATCGTGAGTTGTTTATATCTATGGAAATGTGAGGTATTATTAAAGAAACAACTCATAGATGTGATGGTAGTTTACATGTATTTTAATGCTTTATAATGTATTTAAAGGAGTAATTGTGTGTTGCATTTCTTTTAGATGTACGAGCTCTAAATGATTTACTTCTTTGCTTGTTCTTTTAGGTCTTCTCCCACCTTCCGACTTGGACTTCTCCGAAATCACCTCCAGAAGTTTCCGTACAACCTGGAAAGCTCCGGATGCCAGCATACTGTCCTACCTGCTGCGTTTCCGTAAGGCCGAAGACGTGACCGGAGACTATGTTTCTATGGCACTGCCCGGCGGGACCACCTCGGCTGTCCTGCCCCATCTCACTCCAGTCACTACTTATGAAGTTTTAGTGTTCGCTCAGTACGATAAAGGAGACAGTTTTCCTTTGTCCGGAGAAGAAACAACACTAGAAGGTATAAATGCTGTCAGCTGGATATACACCACTGTTTTTGACAAACCAGAGCTAATATAATCTTTACTTTTTCAGAGCAAGGTAGCGTCAGGAACATTCAAATCACAGAAGAGACGACCAACAGTTTTAGGGTGTCCTGGGAGTCGGCCCCCGGTGCAGTCATTAGATACCATATTGCGTATGTGCCTGTCAGAGGGGACTATGCCTTACAAAACGCCCAAACCAGTGGACCAGAAACGACAATTGTTCTCCAAGGACTACTTCCTGCAACCACATACCGTGTGGCTGTAGCTGCTGAGTACGCTGGAGGTGTGGGAGAAGAGGTGAAGGAGCAGGGCACAACCAAAGAAGGTAAGCCTCAGTTTACCCCCAATACCAACCATACCATAGTTTTTAAAGTCGATATCAAAATTTGTGTTGGATTGTTCTCGTTGTAGCTTTATGTGCTCAACTTTCTTTAAAAATCAATAGGCCAAGTGCTGTTTTTCAGATTGATGGAAATAATTGTATACCTGAACTTTGTATAGTATTGACAATGCACAGGTTACTAATATATTCCATATGTTTTAGTGAGAGGCTCCCCCCGAAACCTGCGTGTATTCGATGAAACCATAACTACTATGGAAGTGGCTTGGGAGGCGGCTTCTGGAAATGTTCTTCAGTACCAGATCGCATACAAACCAGCCGAAGGTGGCGACATGACTGAATTATCTGTCAAAGGAGACACTACCCAGACCACGCTAAAGGCCCTCACGCCTGCCACTGAGTACGAGCTGTTTGTCGCAGCTATTTACGCGTCTGGAGCTGGCGATCCTCTACTGGGCACGGGAACCACCTTAGAAGGTAAATTTGACATATTGTTTTGCTTGCGCTTGATGTTTTGCAGTGGCATGTAGGATGTGGCAGTTTTCAAATGTAATTACATCAGCAAGAAGGAAGTTGAAATTTCAATTTGCAAGGGTGGTTGCTTATATGTGTTGCGGTTTAAGAGGAAAAGTTGGGAATGTGGCAGTTGATGTAATTGTTGGCACTGGCTGAAGGATAGGTTGGCTTTGCCGCCCATGAAGGCAGTGTTAAAGGGGTGGGGGAGGCTTGTAAACCCCGAAGAGTCAGAAATGGGCTGGAACAGGAGTTGAGAGCCATATGTTTGACTGGTGCATACATCCATGGATGCTGCAGATTGTTGGACTGAATGCATGTGCGAAACTTGAAATTGTTGTCAGCCGATTAATCGATGGTGTTTTAGCCGTGCTTATCTACATTTGGATTAATCAAATAATTATTTATAAGTCTGGAGTTTGAACTGCCTTTTTATACATACACTGTTTCCAGATAATTTTCTGTGGTAGTTTTTGCAAAAACTCCTCTCTGGTTGTAATCCTGTGAGTGCAGTGTGGGGCAGAAACACAATTTAGAAACACAGATTATGGAGATACTGAACACTTTTGAGAGTTTGCCTTTAAACTAATAATCAAGCGGCATGGCACATCTTTATTCAATTGAGAATAGCTTTAGTGCACTACAAGGCCTTGAAATGAAAAGAGCTTGCACTGTATAAAGTGTAACAGATAGTCACTCACTTGACCCTGAGAAGTGTACGACATTTTAACTACAGCTACAGTAGTTTCCACCAGTGCTGTCACCAAACAGACGCTCTGACAAAGCCGTTTGTTTAGTCATAACTTTGAAATTGTCATGACATCAGCGCGTCCAAACATTGATCTCATTGTATTCTTTGCAACTTGCATTGAGTGTCCGTCTCTGGGAAGACTGTGTAGGCACGGGCTGACGGAGTGGTTTATACAAAGTCATTCATTGTGGCTCCGAGCGTGTCCAGTACAGATGCGTAGAGGAGGATGAGTTATAACATTCTGACCAGGCTGACCGTCATGGCAAATGCTTAGATAATCACCCCACATCTGGTTATTAGACACAAACATGACAAATATTTACTTTACTGAGCTGGAACTTTGGCTCACTTTGAAGAAAAATAGTGATGCTTCTGTCTGCCCCAGCGGGTGAACTGTCTGCTCATCTGCTTTCTGGGTGTGGTTCAGACAGGCAGGGACACGGTGTGGGTCAGTGTCAAAAGAAACACCGCATACCACAAGAAATAACTGAAATTAAAAGCCACATTTGAATGCAACCCTTATATTTCTCTGTCAGTCTGAAAGAAAGAACTTCTTAGACATCCTTATTCTTACAGACGGATTACCTGCTGTCTTACTAGTAAAAACAAATGCATCCCTATTTGAGTTAATCGCAATGTTCTATTGGGTTTCGCTTGTTTGTTCTTAAATGGAAATAAATAGTATGGTTCATGAACACCTCCAAATCCGAGGCCATGGTTCTCGACCGGAAAAAGGTGGCTTGCCCTCTCCAGGTGGGTGGGGTGTCCTTGCCCCAAGTGGAGGAGTTCAAGTATCTCGGGGTCTTGTTCACGAGTGAGGGAAGGATGGAGCGTGAGATCGACAGGCGGATCGGTGCAGCGGCTGCAGTGATGCAGTCGCTGCATCGGACCGTTGTGGTAAAGAGGGAGCTGAGCCGAAAGGCAAAGCTCTCGATTTACCGGTCGGTCTACGTTCCTACCCTCACCTATGGTCATGAGCTTTGGGTAGTGACCGAAAGAACAAGATCGCGGATACAAGCGGTCGAAATGAGTTTCCTCCGCCGTGTGGCTGGGCGCTCCCTTAGAGATAAGGTGAGGAGCTCGGCCACACGGGGGGAGCTCGGAGTAGAGCCGCTGCTCCTCCACGTCGAGAGGAGCCAGCTGAGGTGGCTCGGGCATCTGTTCCGGATGCCTCCTGGGCGCCTCCCTCGGGAGGTGTTTCAGGCATGTCCCACCGGGAAGAGGCCCCGGGGAAGACCCAGGACACGCTGGAGAGACTATGTCTCTCGGCTGGCCTGGGAACGCCTCGGGATCCCCCCGGAGGAGTTAGAGGAAGTGTCTGGGGAGAAGGAAGTCTGGGAGTCCCTGCTCAGACTGCTGCCCCCGCGACCCGGCCCCGGATAAAGCGGCAGAAAATGGATGGATGGATGGATGGTTCATGAACACAGACAAGATACTCACAAATACACACATTCTACACCAGTGTCATTTAAAACAAACCAAAATCCTAATTATTTGTCCAAATTCTGAACTCGGCTTTAAACCACGCTGAGTCGAGCTGGTCCCTCTTCTGCCTGAAGAGTGGGTCCAGCTCGACTCAGACGGTCCCTCATCTGCCTGAAGAGTGGGTCCAGCTCGACTCAGACGGTCCCTCTTCTGCCTGAAGAGTGGGTCCAGCTCGCCTCAGTCGGTCCCTCATCTGCCTGAAGAGTGGGTCCAGCTCGCCTCAGACGGTCCCTCTTCTGCCTGAAGAGTGGGTCCAGCTCGCCTCAGACGGTCCCTCTTCTGCCTGAAGAGTGGGTCCAGTTCGCCTCAGTCGGTCCCTCATCTGCCTGAAGAGTGGGTCCAGCTCCAGTCTCCTTTTGTCCGTCTGTCCGTCTGTGAGAGTCGGATCTCTCCTTCACTGGAACTCCTCCAGGTTTCTACGCTTTTTTCCCAAAGAGGTTTTTTTGTAGTTTTTCCTGGCCGAGAAGGAGAGTCTAAGGACAGAGGACCCTGGGACATCGTCCCTCGCCACCACAGACATTGTCTGACTCCCTCGCCACCACAGACATTGTTGATTCATTTCTCCCTGTGGCCCTCAGAGGCAACTGTTGTTGTGATTTTGGGCCTTACAAAAATAAATTGATTTGATTGATTTGACTTTTACCAATCAACTGCTCTTGCGGGTTCGCATTAGATTCAAATTTGATTAATTGCACTACCCTGAGCCTGAGAAACGAGGCAGAACTAAAAGAAACTAGAATCCCAAAAGTTAAACATGTTAAGGCTCTAGTTTAATTGGTCAAAACTGTGGTCTTTTCAAACAGAGGACTAAACAAGCTCTAATTAGAACAGTAAGCCCATATTATTTTTGCCCATATTATAATTTGAATTAGAAAGGAAAAGGATAAAGAGCTTTTTGATTGTGTGCATTTTCACCAGACGTGAGACAACTTCTTTGTGATACCGTCTTGTGTCTGTTGATGTGAAGTATTGTAAGGGAACATTTGTAATACGTTTTAAAAGACGTTTCTTCCACAATCACACCTTTGGGATGTTTTAGCCTCAGTGCCAGAAGGTTCTCTCAGGTCTGAGCTTGATACATAACTTGGAGGTGCATTTTGCAGTGCTTGTCTTGTGAGCTGGACTTCCTGCAGTGGCCCCTCTGTCTGCAGAAGTCATTATTATGAGCTCCAGTTTGGCCTCAGTTCACACAAAGCCCAAAAGAGTCACTTAAGTTCAACCTTTTAGACTTGGAACGTTTCATTAAGCTGTGTCCACCAATTCATATCTGACTCTTAAGGCGCAGATCACAGGGTTGGCAACTCTGGATGTTATTACTGTTGAGCTCATTTTCCTATTCATCTGCAGTGGATGGTTTCTCCAAAAGGCTCATCGACTGACGAGACCTCTTTCCCTCAATGCAACTCACACATTATGCAGATTGCTGCTGTATTTTATTCTATGCCGTTTGGCTTTTGAGGTGATTGATGAGTCGTGAGGACCACCCTGCAGCCGCACATAACTTCCAGTGATTATTCTGTCGTTAGCTGCAAGCATGTTGGTTCTTGGGGGATCTTGAGGTTGTGTGTAAGGACGTAAGACGATTCGTGCTAGCTTCTTGTTACAAAAGGCTGCTACTGTTGTTCTACACTTCACCTATGCATCGGTCACAGGGGGAAACAAAATGTGAAAGACAGAGCTAAACGTCACAACATCTGCAACTGTAGCGAGTTGCAAGTTTTTTTTTTTTTTTTACCCAGCAGCATTTTCCCTCAATTTCAGTGGAAAATTGAAGTGTTGCGGAGAGGGGCGCAGGAGATATGTGATTAGTTTTCCAGAGGTCTATGATTATGAAAGGAAAGTCATGTTGTTCTAAGGGACCTATAGGGAGTTGAGTGCAGACAGATGAGTGATACTTGGTGCTTTATCGCCATCGGTCCAAGTCTCAGTTACTTCCACGCTCTCTATCTGCATTTCAAATCAACACCATGTGTGCGCAGTCTGATATCAAAAGCCAACCTTTTGGGATCAGAATTTGAATGCCTGTTTTGTTTTTCATGGACTTGATGTATCCATTTTAATTAATACTAACAAACATTAGTGGTTCTCAAGTCGTTTGCCTTTTTGTTTTGTTTTTTGTTCCTGTCTTTGTTCTGCTCTCATTTTTTAAGCTTTGTCCTGGATCAGACTTGAACAATCCTGGGTCTCTTCATTAGTATAACATTATCACATGAACTTGTGTGTTTTATGATTTAGTCGTGTCCATATATGGTAATTTTACTTTAGGTCTAGTCACACTATTGAAGCCGCGTGCGATGCTGTCAAAGGACAATGATTTGTATTGTTATTATTGAACTTCACTCATGCAATGCGGTCTAGGCATGTGCTATTCTCCACATAGGTTACCAGGAATTTAAAATCAGACTATTGTTATGTTTATTTAGCTTTATTATTGCAATCAAACTGGAGATAGAAACCCAGCATGGCCCAAACCTGAAGGAAGAAAATTAGAACTTATAAAAATAAGAATGATTTTATTATCTTCTTTTGCCTCTCAGGGCTCCCGTAGATGCTTGATAAAAGTAGTGGTTAATGAAAGGCGTGGTCAATCCTTACATTTGTTTGTTGTTGCTTTATTGACAAAGGTTTTGGACAGTTTACATGTTCACAAAATAATCCACAAGGTTGAAGGTTGCTGGCATTGTAGTGACTGATGTTTTTATCCCTCTTCCTCTCCAGAACTTGGCTCCCCCAGAGACTTGGTGACCTCAGACGTGACAGACAACAGTTTTGCCGTGTCCTGGGCTGCAGCTCCGGGTAGAGTCCAACAGTACCGGGTTACATGGAAGTCTCTGTACTCAGATGAGAGCGGGGAGAAAACGCTACAGGGTCGACTCACTCAGACCGTTCTGGAGGGACTGACCCCAGAGACACGCTACCAAGTCTCTGTCTACGCTGTGTACGGACATGGAGAGGGTCAGCCACTGGTGGGAGAGGAGACCACGGACAGTAAGTGATTGCTTTAGTGTCGTTCAGTGCATTTTCCTGCTTCGTTGTAATCATGGCTTGCATTACAGCACAGTGTTGTCACGATACTAATATTTAAACTTGATACCAAGCTTTATACCAAGAAAAAAGTATGCCAATTTCCATAACACAGTGATCAATATCTTTGTTAAACATTTTCAGAATTGTTTCAGTTTGTGTGATTTAGTTATTTTTTCTGTTTTGAAGCTTGTTCAAATGAGTAGTAAAGTTTTATACTAGTTTTAGCATCAATCTGTATCTGGGTATCAATATTTTTGACAACCCTTCAGCACATGTTTTACTTCCATAATTGCTTGCTTTCGTTTGCATAAACTACTTTGAGGGTAAGAGATATTAGATTACATTTCTTTTTGATAGTAGTGATAGAAAGATGGCTCCCCAACCCACTGTTTTGTTGCCTGGAAAAGTACAGTACATTACACCTTGTTAATGAAAGTTACAACTGTTACAACGATTTGTGCCGTAAAGCAGCTTGTATTTTATTTTATTTATTATCTGCACGTATGAAGCAAATGAAGCAACCACGACCACATTGAAGTAAAAGTCTGAAGTGGATGTGAGGGTTGTGCATGCTAACTTAAACAGATACCCAGATGTAGTTCTCAAACATAGCCAACCGTGATCATCTTTAAATCAAATATTCTTACTGGCTTAAAACAACAAGGCTCTCCTCTTTTTCCAACGCAGTCTCAGCCAATGCCCGAGCCATAGTTGTATCGGAGGAGACAGAGAAAAGCATGAAGGTGACATGGCAACCCGCACCTGGGAATGTGCTCAACTACCGCGTTACCTATAAACCCAAAGCCGGAGGACGCCAGCTGGCAGCCAAGGTTCCGGGTGGCACAACCTCCACTGTGCTCCGACGCCTCACCCCGCTCACCACTTACGAAATACAAGTGATTCCAGTCTACCGGTCTGGGGAGGGCAAAGCAAGGCAGGGCGAAGGAACCACATGTGAGTTGGTCTTATGTTTGGTCAAATTGACTTTTTATGCAAGCAAGGGCATCATAAACTTGCCATTGCAACAATAATTATACTCTGTAGTAAAATGTCTATTCTTTTTATTGCAGTGTCACCTTACAAAGGCCCCAGAAACCTCCAGACATCAGAGCCAGCCAGGACCAGTTTCCGTGTAACCTGGGACCATGCCCCTGGAGATGTAAAAGGCTATAAAGTCACTTTCCATCCACAGGGAGAGGATATTAATTTGGGTGAACTGATGGTTGGGCCCTATGACAACACAGTAGTGCTGGAAGAGCTTAGGTCAGTCTTTGGAATACATTTAGAAGACATAAGAAGGGATTTTTGCAAGTTTTAATCAAATTGTTTACATTTTCTAGAGCTGAAACTACATACACGGTGAATGTATTTGGCATGTTTGAAGGGGGGGAGAGTATGCCATTAGCTGGAAAGGAAACAACCACTTTGTCTGATGGACCAGACCTTCCTCGATACTCACCTACAGGTATACGTGCAAAAGTACTGCTCATGTACTACATAGTATTGTCATATATGTACAATTCATTTTACAGATTAGTTTAGTCACCCCATCACAATATGTCCAATACTGTCTCCCCTAGAAACCACATCTAACACCACAAATCACCAATCACTTACAAACGGCCAAGTCGCCTTGTAAAACCGTAGTTTCTCTAAAAGGCTTCAGCTCGGGACCATTGTCTTGTAAAGCAGATCTAATGGGAATTCCATCTGCCTGACTCTTAGTCACAGTGTCCCACCAGGCTTCACTGTTTATTCTCAGTCCAAGAACAGACAGTGCACAATTAATCCATGTGAATAAAGTATGCTTGGGGACATAAAACATTTTACTACTCATGAACACAACAGGAACTACTTGTGAGAAGAGAGGAAAAATGTGTGTCTGCCCAAGAAAGGTCAGAATGACCTGCTCTGCTTCGATGCTGATACCAATAAAGACTAATCTAATAAAGCTACCATTTGAAGAGATGAAAGAAAATATCATATAACCCATTATTCAAGTCATTATTAGGATGACTTTGTATTGGTTAGACAGTGTAGAGGACATTAGTCTTAAACTGCATTAACCACTTCAAACACACTTAGTAGACATAGTTTTCTGTATCTTGTTTATTGTCCAAGCCAGTTTTATTGATTTATTCTGTTGCACTTGTGTTTTTTGGCTCTGTTCAAAACTCTCTATAAATCACGGCCCATGTAACCTGTTCTCAACTGCAGACAGTGGCAGTTAGAGCAACATCTGCAGACCTCTTTTCAGGTGCCGACGATGCCTTTCCATGTTTTTGAAAAGAGGAGGAAGAATTCTGCGAAGCGGCTTAGTTTTCTTAAGGGTCGATAAAGCGCCTGACTTTCAAATGGAATAACTCATGGATCAACAAATGATCTACAGACTTTCAAGAAGACTTCAATAATTTATGACTTTTGACAATGTCTCTTGTTGTTTCTCTAAATCTTCTGATTCTGAAATGTTCTCAATCTTTTTTCCTTCCCACACACATAAATTGTCAAACTAATCTTGTGTACACTGTTTTAAAAGGTTATTTTATCATTATATAAAGCATTTTGACCACGTCTGACTAAACTAACAATGTGCACAGATGTTCAGTGCAAGACCAAGGCACAAGCTGACATTGTGCTGTTAGTGGATGGCTCTTGGAGCATTGGTCGTCTCAATTTCAAGACCATTCGTGCCTTCATTGCCCGTGCGGTGGGAGTGTTCGACATCAGCCCAGAGAGAGTCCAGATTGGTGGGTAAACCGTATCTTTACCTAACAAGATTGTAAAGAATAAAGGCAATACTAATACAGGGATATTTGTTCTTTTGTCAAGGTCTTGCTCAGTACAGTGGTGATCCCAAAACAGAGTGGCATTTGAACGCACACGCGACTCGCGACTCGCTCTTAGATGCTGTGGCTAACCTTCCCTATAAAGGAGGCAACACCCTAACTGGTACGCATAATTACAAGCCTACGATTCTTCTTTCAATTACATAGATATTCCGGTGACAGAATAGATTCGCGAAACGGCAAACATACAAAGGTTGTGTGTGGGTATTTGCAGGTTTGGCCCTGAACTACCTTCTGCAGAACAATTTCAAGGAGAATGTTGGGATGAGGCCAAAGGCGAGAAAGATTGGAGTGTTGATCACTGATGGCAAGTCCCAAGACGATGTCATCCTCAACTCTCAAAACCTGCGTGATCAGGGCATCGAGCTCTATGCTATCGGTAAGAGCATCATTATCCTCCTTTAGTTTGACTTTATTTTCTGTCTGAATTTGATCACTCAATGAAACATGTTTGTATTAAAGGTGTGAAGAATGCCGATGAGAGTGAGCTGAGGTCCATTGCCACTGACCCAGATGATATTCACATGTACAACGTGGCGGACTTCTCCTTCCTGTTGGACATTGTGGACGGCCTCACCGAAAACCTCTGTAACAGCGTCAAGGGACCAGGTACATCACCAGAGTCACCATTTCTTAATCTCAAGTACTTAATTGCTGATATGCCCCTGGCATTTTTGATTATGTTTTTAAAGGAGGCGCACCCGATGCCCCCACTAACCTGGTGACCTCAGAGGTGACCCACCAGTCGTTCCGTGCCTCCTGGACTGGTCCTGAGGGTCCGGTGGAGAAGTATCGTGTGGAGTACATGACAGTGTCCGGTCGTCCTGAAGAAGTACGAGCCGACAGCTAATACCGGCAGCTCACAAATCAGTGCTTTTTGCATCAGACAAACACGTAGCCCACCCGATTTTATATTTTGGATCAGTGACGCGATTGATCCTGACAGTTTTGGAGTCCAGTGGGAAACTCCTAACAAAAGTCTATTCCCAGCCTGATGTTTACTTTGGCCTTTTGCTCTGCGGGTGTCTAATTACATCACAAACTGGCTCAGGGCGGAGAAACAAAAACACACAGTACTCACATGGGGATTAGGAAGTAAAACCTTTATTTCATTGTGATGCTATGTTTGCCTCACAAATAGTGGATGCAATTTGAATTTTTGGCTTCTGCATTGGAATAAATGTTTGTTTTAGACTCCAGATGTTTTCATTAATAGTAAACCAATTTTGGATTTTGTAGTTTTGATGCCTTCGGAAGTGGACAAAATGCTACAATTCAGATGGATTACTATTAGTTAATACATTTACACATTTTTCCCTAAACTAAAAATAGGAAAAATAGATATTCTTTATTGTAATAAAGTTATACACATTTTATTCTGCCTAGGGAATAATATTTACAGTCTGAGATGCAAAAATGTTCAAAGATACAATAGCAGCTGTAGTCTGTTACTAAAAATATTCTTCCTGCATGTAAACACTACTTGATAATGTGAACTAAAATGGTCTTTGCTTTAGTACAACAGAACCTCGTTAAATCTATGTCTATTCTACTTATAAAACTGTGTTGATTTTAGGTGTTCGTGGATGGCACTGAGACCACAGTGGTTCTGCAGCTCCTTAATCCTTTGACAGAATACCTGGTGAATGTCTATGCCGTAGTGGGAGAGGAGCGCAGCGAACCTTTAAAAGGAACTGAAACCACATGTAAGTCCTCACCCCATTCGGCCTTTCATTTACTGTAACATATTTGCTCTTAGCTGCCTCACACATAAACATTTGCATTAATTTAAAAGAATGGCTGTGAGAATATAAACGAATAACTAAATAATAGCCCCCATTGAAATAAACTATGTAAACACTAACTACTTACAACGTAATATATACTGCAAAAAAGTTCTTAGCAGTTATTTAATCTTACAAATGCCAATTGTAAGAGTCACAATGTGATTCAGAGGGACATTTGCCATTTAAGGTCAGGGCAGGGGAAAGAAAACATTGAAAGGTTGAAAGGTATTCTTGGTTGTCTCCATTGAAATGTTATTGCCTTGCTTTTAATATTCAATGTTATATTAATCCTATATATCTTGCATTAATTGTGTATTTGCCATACTGTTAAACATATATTAAGGACAAGCCATAATAATTATCTCCATGGAGACAAGAAGACGAGGAACCCTCCCCCAGAAAAGTCACATTTTGCACCTTAAAAATTACCTTGTTTAGTCTCAGTAATTTTTTTTTTTTTTACAATTCCAGCATCCAGATTAATTTACAGATGATTTAAAGTACGAGCAATGATATAAAAGCAAACTCAGCAGCTTGACTTCTCCTTCAGTGCCCCTGGCTGCTGTGAGGAGCATGAACATCTATGACGAGCAGACCACCACCATGCGTGTTCGATGGGAGAAGGCCGAGGGAGCCACGGGCTACATGCTGCTGTACAGTGCCATCAATGCCACAAGGCCCACCTCTGAGCTGGAGGTAATAGCAATATATATTATGTTTACATTATTTTAGTTATTTAGCATTTAACCGTACAATCTTGGTGAACAATGTATTAAATTTCTCTCCATATAAACAGATGAGATAAGATAAGATATTCCTTTATTGTCCACACATGGGGAAATTTCATTGTTGCAACGCAGGTAGATACAGAGGAAAAGGACAGATAACTATAAAAAGGACAGATAACTATACTAAACGATTAATAAAAATGATAAACCACTATATTTACACAATACGCTTAATTTAATCTAAACCTGCTGAATAAAATAATAAGGTCCATTGACAGAGTGAGCAGCCATTTAAATCTTTATTTTTGAAGCAAACTGTGAAACAAAAACAACAATAAACAGTTTTAATCTCATCTTGTCACGTCAACATACCTTTCAATGCAGGTATTCATAAGAATCTTTAACTAAATACATTTTCAACATGGTTAAAAACTCTTGATTTTACATGATATACCCTTTTAACATTTAAATGCACGAGTCAGAGGCAAACACTGCTAAACACCAGAAGTGAGAAGATAATTTAGTGCGGTGACAGCAGCTGATGAAGCCCAGATGTGTCAAACAGAAACACTATACAAAGGCAGTAGTGTTAGGCTCATTATTCACCAGAGGAGGCAACAGGGAAATAAGTTAGTCACAAAGGAGTGGGTTAGCACTGAGCTCACACTGTCCAGGGAATGTCATCATTGGTTCATGAGGTGTGAAATCAATTGTGTCCAAGCAGAGTTTAGCAGATGTGTGCAGAAATTTAAAGATTATTCATCCAAATGTCACAAAATGTCATTCACATTTCTCCTCGTTGTAGCTGAGAGTCAATGGGGACACAACGGATGTTCAGCTGGAACAATTGCTCCCTAACACAGCCTATACCCTGTCCCTGTTTGCTCTGTATGGGGAAGCGGCCAGCGAGCCTCTGACCAAGCAGGGAGTGACTTGTATGTATATGGCAAATACAAATCTAATCATTCATTTTAATATAGCAAGCTGTATAAATGTACATGTTCCTTTCAGTGCCCCTGCCTCCTGCGGGTGAGCTGAAGGTCCGGGACATCACCCATAGCACCATGAGACTCATCTGGGACGCTGCTCCTGGTCCTGTCCGCAAATACACCATCACATACACGCCTGAAGACGGAGACGCTAAAGAAGTACGTCTACATGTACTATATGTTTGAGTTTTGTGTCATTCATTTGTCAAAATGGTCCTAGTGATAATGTTAACTGTGTGAACTGCATGTAGTTGTGAAAAGTTCTTGACAACATTTGGTCTACAGACAAATTTAAAATGTGTGGAGAGGATGTGCTAAAACCACTGCCATGACTTTTATAATGTGTTACAAACATTTATAGTCGCATCCATGTGTTTTTGATATCAATTCACTGCAAAATAAGAATGTGAATAATTGTTCCAGTTCGGCTTGTAAAATGGAATGAGTTCAACACAAGAGTTTACTATAACAATTACCAGCTTTCCAAAGTTGATCATGTTAACAATACATATTTTCTTTTAGCTTGAAGTTGATGGAAGCATGACCACAAATGTATTAGACAACCTGGTGTCTCAGACTGAATATGCGCTGTCTGTAACTCCAATTTACGATGGGGGAGCAAGTTCTCCAATGTTAGGAACCGGCATTACAGGTGAGAGTCCGGCAATAGTGGTAAATAAACAGACTAAGCAACTTTCCGTTATAACTTTTTATGTCTTTTAATCTATAGAACCTGTTCCTGCACCAAAGAATCTGCGTTTCTCAGAAGTCACTCAGACCAGCTTCAGGGCGACCTGGGAGCACGGAGCCCCAGATGTGGCTTTGTATCGTATCGGATGGACAAAGAAGGGAGGCAGCGACCCCCAATATGTAAGGAAAACTCCGTTACTAATCTGTTCTATGTTTGTCTACAATTTAATTGTAACATTATTCATTAATACCTCCACTTTAGTCAATTCTTAACAATGATGAAACCTCCCATGTTCTGGAGAACCTGGAGCCAGACACTCCTTATGATGTGTCTGTCACTGCCATCTATCCCGATGAGTCTGAGAGCGAGGACCTACTGGGCACTGAGAGAACATGTAAGGCTCCTGTTCACTTGACCTTATGTATTGGTTTAACTGGTTTGGTTTATTTGTTAGAATGTCCACATTGGATCTTACAAGGCTGGCCCAATGAATTTTCTCCCAATTTCTGTTTATATTTTTCGATCAAAATTGTATGCATTTTATATTTCTATTTTTGCCTTTGTAGTGCGCCGAGGCGCTGTCCCATGTGAGTATGTGGTAAAGCAAGAAGGTCTTGAATTTTGAAATGGAAGCATGTTTTATTGTTTTGCCTTGCCATCAGTAATGTGTTGGACAACCATCATCTCATCATCCACTCACGTGGGTCTGCGTCCGAGCTGACACAGACTGTTTGTCTATGTCCTTGTCATTTATCGCAAAGCTATTTGTGAATATGTGGCTGTCGTTGGAATTCATTCATGCATGTTTTGCTAGATAAGCAAATGAATCCAAAGTGTAAAGCTTATTATGTCGTCTGTTCATCCATCAGCATCCATCAGCTCCATTGAAATGTTGGATGCATTTTCATCCCATCATTTAATCATTCATTCATTCATCATCATCATCATCATCATCATCATCATCATCATCATCATTTCATCTCAGAAAAGATCAATTGAAGAATTGTCTTTTCTTCAACCACTTTAAAGCTGCAGTCCCTGATAAATCCTGATTACTATTACATCAGCATGTTTGTCATATATTACATTTTAAAACCTTTCATTTATCATGGACCCTGTCTTTAAAATGTAACTGCTTATTACCATTTCATTCATGGCCTTACATTGTGGTTTTAATTTTCTTTTCTTTGTTCTTGTGCATTTCCAGCCCCGAATTCACCACCGACAAACTTAGTCGTGTTCAATGAGACCACCACCACGCTGAACGCCCGGTGGAACGCGGCCCCCGGCCGTGTTCAGAACTACAAGATCACCTTCGTCCCCACGTCTGGAGGCAAAAGTCAGACAGTAAGTCCAGTCGTCACTCAGCAAGAAAATAAAGTTAATCAAATCTGGCAGCTTTAAACTTTACATTTTAGCCTGTTTTTAGGCCAGTGTTTTTTTTTTTGTTTTCATAGTTTCCAATGTTTGTTAATTATTTTGGCTTAATCTAACGTTTGGTTTTCATTCAGTATGTGACCTATTGCTCTCACGAATAAGACATTAATATACACTATTATTAGTGCTTCTCCAATCCCACAATCCCACTGACACCAGAGTAATCCCTTTGAGCACCGCCAAAGACACTTTTAAGATAATTCTGGTCTGTGACAGTGACAAAGCTGTCAGGCAAAGCAGTGATTTGAAAGACTGAAGACTTTTCCAAAAATATGTATTTGCCTTTAGGGTCAGTGCGTCCCTGTATAATGAGAGAGCACAGTCTCATATATTATAAAGTCTCTAGGCGGTAACTCAGACGTGACTTGGCCAGGGCACTGCAAGCATTGGCTATTATCTTAAGATTTATAAAGAGCAAATGGCCCCTAACAGCTGTCAAATTACAATAGGCGCTTTAAGGACACATCTCTTCAGCTGAAGGCTATTTTTGTTACTCTTTTGTAAATGTCATTGTTTGTATGAGATTTAAACATGGTTGTGTTCAGGAATGCTTGATTTTTTTTATTTCTTGAAATATAATTTATTCTGCTGCCAAGTGGTGGAGTGGTTAAGTCACTGCACACATATGCCAGGCAGCAGTGTCGTGAGTTCGAATCTCGACATCAATGCACTGCTTGTCCTCCACTCTCTCTTATCCCCCATTTCACTCTGTACTTTCCTGTCAATAAAGCCAATAGGCCACAAAAAAATAAATTATTATACATTATTCGTGCCTACATTTTCCACTTGCTTTCAGTTTTAATTGGTTAAGTGTTAAAAAACATAGTTAAATCATAGGGTTGTGTACACAAATCTGTTTTTTATTCCCTGCACACGCGTTGTGTTCAAGCGCGGCTCTTTTTTTCCTAGAACAATATAAACATGTAAAAGGCAGTGAGTGATGAAACAAACCAACTAAGACGAAGCGGATGTCTGCACTCAGCCTTGTTAATGGTTAGCTGCGCTCTCTCAAAAGCTTCTTTGAATCATGCCCCTGCTCTTTGCTTAAGCCAAAAGCATTGTGGTAAATCCATCAACTGTCATGACTGTTATAACAAGACAGCCAACTGCTTCCACCATCAAAGTGTGTGTTTACTTTGGCCAGTGCACCGGATCATTTGTCCAAAACCCCTCAAAACAGCACTCAGAAGAGATGCTGACAGCAAAGACGCTTTTAGGTTTGATCAGATGCTTTACACTCATTTTCAACGCACTTAGATCATCGTTAAACTATTTGTCTCATTATGGTCAGCTTGGGAAGATCATTTTCAATTTCCTCCTTTAACTAGACCCAAGTCGGAGGAAAGAAGACTACCGTGCTGCTTCCCAAGCTCACCCCTGACACGGAGTACTCCATCAGTGTGGTCGCCGTCTATGCCAAAGGAGTCAGCGGAGAACTCAATGGCCTCGGCAAGACCAGTAAGTGCTCCCCAGAACGTTATAACATTTAATCTGCATGTGATTAAATATGACTTTACTACGCTATTCTCTTGTAGAACCTTTGGGTGGAGTTAGGAACCTTCGCGTCACTGATCCCACCACCAGCACTCTGAATGTCCAGTGGGAGGCGGCTGAGGGCCCAGTGCGCCAGTACAGGATCTTCTATGTCCCTGCAGCTGGAGGAGATGAGGAAATGGTAAGCGAAATTACCATTTAAAGAAATACTGTGGATTTGTATCTCTAACCCTAATCCCATTTCTGTGTCTCTAGGTTCAGGTTCCTGGCAGCACATACAGCAATGTCCTGAAAAACCTGCTGCAGGACACTGTCTACAAAGTGACTGTGGTTCCTGTTTACTCAGCCGGAGAAGGCCAGCGCTTGTCTGAGAACGGCAAAACATGTAAGCAATCTGCATCTGTATTTGCCGTATCAATATCAGGCTATTGAACCTAACTATAGCAATACAGTGTAGGTTCTTAAAAGTGTTGGAAGTAAGGAGACATCATTCTGTGTTGGTGCCAAACATAGATAAATGGAGATTGCAAATACCAATTTATATAATTTGCCTTGCTGACCTCTTTATGAAGGGACTTTTTCATAAGGGATAGTGCAATGCTCTTTCAAGACTGAATGACTGAACTTTGTGGCCTTCTTTTCTGGCATGTAACGTCTTTATACCATCAGGATTCATTGCGGCAGCCAGCTAAAGCTAATTTTTACAACTTGTACGACCCGAGAGACCAGAAGCAAAATGCCACTACATTCCAAAGTTGGTGAACTAGTTCTCACTGGGTTCACAATGACATTTACACTTAAGAAAATGTAATACAAAAATTGAGCTCAAACATCTCTCTTTGCTTGACCTTTGAATTAGCAAACTTGGATTTTCCAGCTTCCTCCATCAATATAAACCACTAGCCACTGCAAAGAATGAATCAGCATTTTGCGGGGTGATTGTATAGGAAGGAATTTCATCAGCCTTGCGGCGCTGTAATGGTGTCTTCTCCGACTTTACTGTAATATTGTTCATTTATAGGCTGGAATGGAGGCTGGTGGTTAGGATAATGATGGGGCTGGGGGAACGGGGGGGAGGGACTGTGTTGAGTAATTGGCTTTCCTTTGAGGAAAAAGAAGCATGGTGCGTGGAGGGGCTCAGAAATGAATAGAGAGCATTATGTGTTTAATGGCTCTCAACTTACCAGTCCAAGGTCACATTCACGGTTTCTGCTGTTTTCATTTCTTATGCAACAACACTAATGACAGTTCAAGCCTAATCTAAATGTGTGTGTACATTTCCGGTGCCATTACTTTGTTGCCGACCTTGACTTTTAAAGGGTCATCTCCATATTGTTCCTATTGTACTGTTCTCAGCAGTTACAAGGTTATAAGAAGTGGTAGCACAAAGCTTTGAAACATCTGCTTTTCAGAAGTACCCCATACTTTCATGAACCTTTATGGAGCAGAGAGGAAGTGTCCTGTGGGTTGTTTTGTTAACGCTGTCTTAAACCTGTCTGTGTTTCATGCTGAGCTCTTTTCTTACTGAAACTTTCTCATCAGCCACCACTAGCGTCTTCTCCGAGCTCTTCGACTTTACTATGGGAAAGAATATACTGTAACGTTTTATCACGGTGCAATGTTCTTTTCTGTGTTTCTTATAGTGGCACGAGGCCCAGTCAGGAACATCCAGGTTTTCAACCCCACCACCAACACTCTGAATGTGCGCTGGGAGGCAGCTACAGGCCCCGTGCAGCAGTACAGGGTGGTCTACTCCCCTGTGAACGGTGCCAAGCCATCTGAATCTGTAAGTCCAAATATTTGACCTGGAAACAGACAAATCCATCATGTGTTGTGGTTCTGTGTGTTTCATGAAGTATTAGAAGAAGTAGCAGCAGCGGTAGTAACATGTGGTGTTCAAAGTGTTAAATGGGGTTTGACAGGTGACACAAACACGGAGCAGTCCCCATTTGTTTGGAAGTGATCAGTATTTCGTTGTTCTTCACACGTACTCTTGTGAACTAGAACACAATTCACTCACCTATCAAGGTTATGGCCCGGTCATAACTGTAAAAGAAAATTAGCTTGTTAAACCAATACGTTTGGTTTCTCATTTGTAGTTATCTGTTCTCAGTATTGTGAAGTAGGCGTGTCCAGCTGTTCCAATTGTCAAACTTCACACTTTCTACAACAGGGGGTTCTTAAGTGCATGTAAATGAGGTGGTAAACGTTATAACAAACAGCTGAGATGACAGAATTAGCATACATTGTTTCATTGTTGTGCCTATGTTTTCTGTGCAGGTTGTAGTACAAGGCGACACCACCACAACTATGCTGCTGCAGCTGGTCCCAAACACCGACTACAATGTGGGCGTGGTGGCACTTTATGCGGATGGAGAAGGACCTGCAGTCAGTGATGCCGGAAAGACACGTAAGTGTAACTCAGCTGTTTTTTGTAAATGCATCTCTTAATTGAAAAAGCATAATGCCTAAATTTACTGAGACGGAAAATAAATCAATTAAAGGTGTACGATGTAACTTTTCTGCTTGTCTCCATGGCGATATGTTTCCTTGCTTGCTATGCCTGGAATGTTCTACAGTATGTCACTAAACTTAACTTGCATTCATTCGTTTTATTTCTCAAAAATAACCCTTAAATACTCTTATAGTGAACAGGGTCACCTCTACATGGATCTGACTTGTAAATTAGTGTGATATCTGTTTGTATCCATGGAGAAAAGATAAATTTAATGCTATACTCTGGGTTACATTGTGCACCGTGAATAAATTGAATGTTTGGGAAATTTTCTTGGGGCAACCTATCATAACAAATAGTAACAAATCATTGAAAATCAAATAAAGACACGTTTTCATCTTCATAGTTCCCCGAAGTGGTCCAAGAAACTTGAACGTCTATGACCCCACCACCAGCACTCTGTCTGTGTCCTGGGAACATGCTCAAGGTCCGGTCATGCAGTACCGCATCACCTACGTCCAGAAAACAGGAGACCCTATTGAGGAGTTTGTAAGTTCATTCATAAGAAATCCTAATTCAGATATTCTCACCATATAGCATCACATCAATGTAAGTATATATGCTCTATTTTTATTCTCTATATTGCAGACGACCGTACCAGGAAATAGAAACACTGTTGTGCTCCAAAACTTAGATAGTGACACCCCTTATAACATCAAAGTGACTGCAATCTACGCTGATGGACCAGGAGGAGAGCTGGAGGGAGATGGACGCACAGGTAATTCAATTTGCACACTTTACCTTTGCCTGGAAAGTTTTGACGTAATTTCTAAGCACATAATCCACTGCAGATTATTTAAAATAAACTGGCCCAGTGATTAAGGTCCTGACCCACTCTTGCAAAAATGGAATAAGTCAAATTCCTGACTCCTCCCTGAGCCAGAAAGCAGCTGTAACTTCTGCCAGGGAATTAGAATCTGGCTTTAGTCCAGTAAGGAGGATCGTATACTTGCAGCGCTTGACAGGGACTTGCCTAATATTGCCTTTCATATCATGCGTAACATCTTTCCACTCTTCGAGCTGGCTTAATTTTTGGGTTTCTGTTTTCTCTGATGTGGTTGAATTCAGCATCCCGCCCTTATTTCAGAAGCTATTAACAGTAATTTGTTTTAATACAATAAATACAGCACTGACAGCTCACATTTGAAGCAGGCTGGAAGTAAAGCTCCCCTCTGCTCCAAGCCATGAACTTATATAGCTGCCTCTTTTTCCACAGTGGGCATGCTCGGTCCAAGGAACCTGCGCGTTTCTGATGAGTGGTACACACGTTTTAGGGTGTCCTGGGACCCTGCTCCCTCCAGAGTGACTGGATACAAACTTATCTACCAGCCTGAGGGTAAAAATAGTTTGTTCTTTCTAACTTAATTATTTTGATCAACATCTAATTGTGAAAAGGATAAATCATCTTTTAGGTTCTGATGAGTCCCAGGAGGTATTTGTTGGAGACGTGACAACCCACCAACTGTCCAATCTCAAATCAGGAACCACCTATGACCTCAAAGTGCTGGCACAGTACAGCACAGGGGTTAGTGGGCCTCTGGTGGGACAGGGCACGACATGTAAGTGGATACATGTACATTTTTAACTGTATTATGGCCAAAAGATGATAATGATAAAATATACTAACTTTGCTTTACTTTTTAGTGTACCTGAATGTAACAGACTTGACCACCTACAATGTTGGCTACGACTCTTTCTGCCTTCGTTGGGCTCCTCACCGCGCAGCTACCTCATACAGGCTTAAAGTTGATCCATTTGACAGTAAGTCGATAACTTACTGTCTTTTTTTTTGTTTTACCAAAGTCCTTTACTAAAATATTTGTTGTTTCTTTACCCATAGCATCTAAATCTGGTGCCCAGGAGATCACAGTCAGAGGCTCAGAAAGCACGCATTGTTTCGATGGTCTGACTCCTGACACTCTGTACAATGCCACAGTTTACACACAGACCCCGAACCTGGAGGGCCCGGGAGTCAGCGTCAAAGAGAGGACATGTAAGATGCTATATTTCATGTGTCTTGCCTCCTAGTTTCTGCAGCATGCTAAACTTTGTGTCTTTGTGTGTCTCTCAGTGGTGAAGCCAACTGAGATTCCCACAGAGCCTCCTACCCCTCCTACACCGGCGACTGTCCCACCTGCTCTGGACGGTAAGGCATTGGTCATGTTTATCATGATTATATTGTTGATTAATGGATAATTTGATGTTGTTTTTATTGTCCTGTAGTTTGCAAAGGGGCAAAGGCTGACCTTGTGTTCCTCATCGATGGCTCTTGGAGTATTGGAGATGAAAGCTTTGCCAAAGTGATCCAGTTTGTCACAAGCATGACCGGAGCTTTTGAGGAGATCAGTCCTAAAGGCATGCAGGTCAGCAGACACTCTGTCATTATGGATGGCCTTTTACGTGTTTATTCAGACTGTTTTATCATGTCTTTGATCTGTGCTTGTTTTATCATGTCTTTGATCTGTGCTTGTTATCAACAGGTTTCGTTTGTGCAGTACAGCGATGATGCTAAGACAGAGTTCAAACTAAACACATATCATGATAAGGGCATAGTGCTGTCAGCTTTGCAGAATGTGCGCTACAGAGGAGGAAACACCAAAACTGGTAAATCAACGGTTTATACAAGCAAATTCTCATTTCAATTATTTTATTCATTTTGCAATGACTCTTCAACATTCCTTCAGGTATTTCTCTGAAGCATGTCTATGAAAAGGTCTTCACCTCCGACAGTGGCATGAGGAGAAATGTCCCTAAGGTGCTGGTGGTGGTCACAGATGGAAGATCTCAGGATGATGTCAAAAAGAGTGCTGAGAAACTGCAGCATTCTGGTACGTGTGGGGATAATAATATTTATGTATTTATGAACCTTTATTTAAAAAGGAAGAAACCCATTGAAATCGAAATCTCTTCATCAAGGGTAACCCGGGCCAATATAATAATCATGATAATCCAAATACTCATAATAAAGCAGTTTGATTAATTCATTTAATATAGCTGTCTCTCATGTCTCTGTGTTTTGATCTTCCAGGCTACAGTGTGTTCGTGGTGGGTGTGGCCGATGTGGACATGTCTGAATTGAGACTCATTGGCAGCAAACCAAGTGAAAGACACGTCTTTGTGGTCGACGACTATGACGCTTTTGCTAAGATCCAGGATAACCTGATCACCTTCATCTGTGAAACAGCCACCTCCAGTAAGACTTCCATTTCAGTAATACCCATCTCCAGCATGTATTGTATTCCTACGCAAATGATTTTTATTGCCAAATGAAAACATGCCCTCGAAACCAACTTTCTTTTTCAACTGTTTAAAAAGCTCTAAAATTGCCTTTCTTGTTTCAGCTTGCCCTCTTATTTACATCAATGGCTTCACCACACCTGGTAAGCAGACATAATTGTCTTCAAACAGAACTATTACAAATCCCTTGAAAAACGCTGTCTGCATTGTCCTTCTGCTCTGTAATTGTATATGTGTGTGTGTTTTCTGTACTTCCGCTTGTCTGTTTTCATCTCTTTTCAGGCTTCAGGATGCTAGAGGCTTTCAACATCACAGACCGCACCTTCGCTGGAATGAATGGCGTGTCCATGGAGCCCGGTTCCTTCAACAGCTACATCGCCTACCGACTTCACAAAGATTCCTTCCTAAACCAGCCCACCAAGTAAGACACAGGGCTAAAGAGTGTTTTTGTGTGTCAAATATGGGGTGTGTGAGCCACATTATGTAGATATTCCCAGCCATTTGGCCCTATCTCCTGTGCACTGTAATCCCTCTCAGCCCAGTCGTTAGTCATAATAATGTTTAATAGTGTAGTCAAAGGGGTTTCCTTGTTGCCTTTTGGACCAGAGCCCACGGTTCCATTTGTTTTTGCAGCAAGTGGATTAAGAGGTGATGGAGGAAAGTGAAATAACTGCCAAATGAAAATCCCGTAATCAACAAATCACTGTTATAAGTTAATATCGTTTTGGGACAGTATAAGCAGAGTGGAAGGAAGTGCCTTGACTGAGCTATCCAAATGCCTTTTGTAATATGTTGAAATATTTAGTTTGTTTAGTGCAGTTTTTCTTTTATGTGAGCAAATGGGCCAACTTCAAACTACAACAAATGAGGCAAGACAGGAATGCGTTCAATTTCTTCAATATGTGGGCTCCATTTTCAAGGCAAGAAAAAATCGGAGACATTTAGTGGGGGTGAAATAGAAGCTGGATGGTAGTGTCTCGCTTTGTGTTTTGTATTGATGTTCTTGTTTGATGCATGACCTCCTGGATTGGGTTTCAAAGCAGACGCGTGAATGTTTTTTGTCAAAAAGGGAGATCCATCCGGACGGTCTTCCCCCATCCTACACCATCGTCCTGCTCTTCCGGCTGCTCCCTGACTCTGGATCCGAGCCGTTTGACATCTGGCAGATTTCTGACAAGAACAATAACCCGGAGGTTGGCCTCACTGTCAACCGTAAGTGTCCGCAGAGAGGAAGCTGTCAGTAAACACGTGGACACCTGTTCACTTTTAAATCCATTTTGCTACGTTTTCTTGACATTAGAAGTTCAAAAATAATAATGGAAGTACAATGTCTGCTAATAACTATTGTAGTTAGCAATTGCAAAGTGATCAGAGGAATTGTGGGTGAATCATGCTAAACAAAAGTACTGAGAATGTCAAGATAAAAAACAATCACCACCCAAACTAAGGATTCTGGATGAAACTGTTCTTTTGCTTTTATGCTCGTAAACCTAATCCATTCCAGCACTCTCCTGGCCCCTCTACTCTGCACTGAGCCATGTGTTCACTATACTTCTGCCTTTGCATGTACCATAATGTCAGGGATTCATCAAAGTCTCCTTTCCTTTCAGCTTCCAGCAAAACAATCAGCTTCTATAACAAGGACACCCGAGGAGAAATACAGAAAGCTGTCTTCAATGAGGAACAAGTCAAGAGGGTTTTCCATGGCAGTTTCCACAAGGTGAACAGTGCATGCTTTTTACAAATGTATGTACATTGCTGATGTATTGCATGAGTTTTTTGCGTGAGTGTTTTCTTTTGCCTTATACAATCTTTCCCTATATTGAAAGCTGCTTTCGTTTATGGCCAATGGTTTTACATCCAAAGCTATTTTCCAATATGAAATGGAATATGCTTACTGTGCTTCCTCTGTGTACCTCTGTGCCGTTTGGAGTTTGGACATTGAGTATATTCAGACCATGGACAGTTGATGCATGAAATATGATTTGAAGTCTTTAAATTGTTTAGAGATGTGGATGGAAAATCCATTGACCCGGCATAATGTGCAAACTGTTAGGCATGAAGGCCTGACCACATCTGAGCATCAACATCACCTGGTGGTTGTTAGGAACATTCCAAAGCAGATTTTACTAGTCAGGACATTTTATTGAATTGTATTATGAATTTGGGTGATCGTCATTTGGACTTACCTCAAAAAATGCTTTGAAATGTGCCAAAGCAAATTATTTCAATTATGAAGATAGCTTTGATAAAACTGAGAATCAAAGCAGCACCACAAAAGACTCTGGGGCTTAACACCTGCAGGACTGAGAGAGAAAGTTAAAACTGAACTGTAGAATGGAAGATGACAGGGCTTTAATGTGTATTTATTATTATTTTTGTTATAGTTTGTGTTCTTAAAATCTTCCATTGATAAGATATACCATTTTATACGTGAAAACTGGACATTTTACGCAATGTACTGATTGTGACTGTCCCGGCCTGAATTTGTGCTATATCTAAGACATTGAATGCTTGTCGTTAGTGTATTTACTGTTTTAACTTTGTAAAAAGATTGTTACACCATCTATTAATTTGATCTACATTATTTAGTCCTCTCATTTAGTAACATACAATACAAGTTATTGTCACTAGGCTTTAAACTCCACCCATTGCAATGATATTGTCTTGCTTAATGTGTTATGTATTATTTTGCTTTCTTTAGTGTTTTACCAAACATTATACTAGCCAATTCAAGCGCATTACTCTATCTATTGGAGTGTTTAAATAAGACATCTACTGTCTACTGACAAACTATGTTCAATTTATATATTACACTGAAACCTAGAATTACTTTTTAGTTTAAATGCAGTCATGGCCCCCTAAATCTTTGTTGAATATTGCAGTTTGTTGATGGCTGACCTTCCTATACCTTGTATCAGATATTGCTCTCTCACTTTGAACTCAGTGTCTGGAGCTAGTGATTCTAACTGTTGGCTTGCACGTCAGAGCTTACTGTAACTGCCCCCAGAATTGGAGCTTTTTGCATCTCCACAGCTAATTGTAGGGTAACATTAGGAATGAATGGGTAAGGGGATGAAAATGACATCATGTTGTTCCTGTTTCAACACAAGTCTGACTTATGTGAGCAGTTCTGTGTCTTTGAGGAGACTGGAGTCCGAATGTATCGTGAGTGTCGTTGCTTGTGGTTGTTAGACGTTGCTGTTGTATGAGCTGGTGAGGCTACAGTGGTCCACCTAGCTACTTATTTACCGGACCGCTGACTAAGTATCCCAGCCAACTGGTGGTGTGTGTTTTTATGTCTGTGGTAGACCGACATTAAGTCCATGGCGTCTACATCATTTGAATGGTCATTACCGGGGTTGTCAAACAAAGCATTTTGTTTGTTCTTCCTGATACTTAAACTTGCTATTTAAATCATCAGTCAATGTATGTAGTTGGACACACATTTTAATGTTGGGCATGTCTAGGAAATTTGATACAACTGCAATGGATCTCACTATGCTTCCTGAACCAGCACGGACATATGTGAAAGTGGTCAGAAATGGCTTTGGCAGATGTAGCTCACTTGAGAGTCCCTCCCACACTACAAGGGTGAGTTACCATCGGGGGACCCTTCCTGTTAGGTCATGGGGAGAGGATTTTCCATGTGTTTCACCAGGCATCATTGAGTTCAGAGTTGTGTTGCACTGCACTGTACACAGCCCACATACAATACTTTGTTGTAATTTGAAATCCTGCTCCCAGCCCATGAGTCCCCTTTGAATTAGTGGTTGGAGGGTTGTGGTAGGACACGCAGACTGCTTAGTGAGACAGGGAGGTGATTAGAGGTCTCAAAACACTTTTATGTAGGGACTTATTGACCCATTGTGCAACAGTAATTTTAGTTTGACATTGTTCACAAGACCTTTTCTCCTTAGATCAACTATGCGTAGGACATCAATAAAACATTATTTGCAAAAAAGATACAATGAAAATTTGCTTGGCTTAGTAATTCTCCTCTTCTATTATTATAACTATATATTATATTTGTATATGCATTTTACAAGTATGTCAAGAAGTTCATACATTTGTTTAATGAATTTGATCCACATCAACTTATTGATGTATTTTAAAATGAAATGAGATTAAAATAAAATATAATAATAACCAAACCAAGACAATCACATTTTGTAGGACACATGATGTGACTGATGTGACTTTTAAACAATGACACAAATCAGCGTCTAAGCTGTGGAACTGAAAGCTCTTTCACCGGGTCAATGAGTTCAACCCACGGTTTTTGCCAAACCCTTTTTCATTTCCCACTGATTTAAGTATTGTATACTTATTGGTTATAAAGATATTATACAAACATGCTCATTATCAGCTTACCAAGAGTACCATTCAAATGTTATATTGGTAAGTAAAGAAGGTAATATATCCACGCCATAATCCTCAGCCCACCATCACTTTGCTCTGTTGCCAAGGAAGGCAACTGTAATTTTGTGATTGGTATGGCTCTGTGGTTGGTATGGCTTTTTACATAGAATGGTAGCTTGTTTTTTTCTGACATAAAAAAAAGTTTCTAATGGTTGAGAAAGGGAAAATTTGCAACTGTGAAAAAAAGTATGGAAAATGTAGCACTTTTGATGGCACACCGCAAATGATATAATTTCAAGATGTGAACGAGGCGCCTTGGACAGGAAACTGTCAAACCTGGCACTTTGTCATTGGGCCTTACACAATCACTCACCACAGTTTTGTGCAAATGCAGGCGTTCTGGTGTCTGCTTGCTTTTTTCAAAGTTCATTCATCTTTGGAAACATCACAATGTTGATAAATGCCAAATCTCTAACCACACTGGGGTAATATTCAAGTGTGTGATTATACACAAGTCAGCAAAGACTGTGGAGCCAGGCTCTTGCTTCTTAGAGTATAACCATTCAAGAAACTGGTTTCCAACAATGTCTTTCTTAATTTTCACTTTTGTCACTTGATTTTTACCATCCACAGAACAAATCAAAACTCAAGATATTTTAGAGAAATTCAATGGAAGCTATGTAGATGAGTCTATAATGGTTGCTGAAGGACTGACTTTATATCACAATTGTTACTGCATGCCACTGCCCATACCTGGACTCCAAAGTATTCTTTTTTGGGGGGGAAAGAATGCAGTTTCTATTGAGTTAAATGAAACACAGGAATATTATGCTTTTACATTGGTTAAAATTTTAAATTGTGTTTGATAATAGAAACAGGTATTTTTTTATTGCTGAAAAATAGCTATGTGATATTTTTTAACACTACATGTATGTTTAAGTCTATAGTAGAAAAAGCTTCAGTTGTAGTCATCTGGACTCAGTTAGAAAAAATATACGTTTCGACTCTTATCCAAGAGTCATTGTCAATAAAAGAATTTAGGTCGCGAACTCCGACCTAAAATTCTTTTATTGACAATGACTGGATGAGAGTCGAAACGTATATTTTTTCTGAGTCCAGATGACTACAACTGAAGCTTTTTCTACTATGGAACACGCCTGAACGAATGAGGGATTACACGACATATGTTTAAGTCTGATTTTTTCTGAATAATCGCAAGTACAGAGCAGTGGGCAGGGTTGAGGAGCAGGTGAAGCCTCAAATGCAGGACAATAGAAGATTACTTACTTACTACAAATCTGAGTAAGCTAAAGATGAGGGCACACTGCTCATCAAAGTCAATTGTACATAACACGTCCCCTTTAAACCCCACAATGGCAAACAATCTCCTGAAGAAGATTAGCTGTTCTTCTATAGCATGGAACTAGCATCTGTGGTCCGACTCCTTATCTTATTAAGTTGTTAGCAGTCTACTTACTACTTAAAATGACACATATTTAAACGTAATGCCCATTGTTTCTTGTTTAGCTCCACATCAGTGTCTCACCGGAGAAAATCAAGATGTCTGTGGATTGCCAAGCGGTGGCAGAGAAGCCCATCAAGGAGGCCAACAACATCACTCTCGAAGGCTATGAAGTGCTTGGCAAGATGGTCAAGTCTGGAGGAGGAAAGCGGCAGTCAGCAACAGTGAGTAAAAATAAGCTATTCTGGGAAAAGCACATTTTAAAAGATCCTTTCTAAGTAGTAAATAAGCCAATTCTCTGGTGTTGAGATGGACCATTAATTTTTACATGCTCTCGGTGACTGTTGTATCTTTATGGGCATCTCAGAGCACTCATTGTTGTCTGTTTTGGGACAATGGTCTTTTTATTCCAAAGTGTTTAATGTTATGTTCTCCTCACTTTTGCTTTTCTGTCTCACAGTTCCAGCTCCAGATGTTTGACATTGTCTGCAGCCTGAGTTGGATCAGCCGAGACAAATGCTGTGACCTGCCAGCCACAGTACGATTGAATTTACGATATCATTACAGTTTATTGTTATTGCTTGTGGACATTTAAACCAACTTGAGAACAATACAGTATCAACGTATTATCCTAGACTTGCATGTTTTTCTGATGAACATGTATTTGTGCGTTTCAGAGAGACGAGGCCAAGTGTCCGTCCCTGCCCCACTCCTGCACATGCACGCAAGACAGTATCGGTCCACAAGGGCCTCCTGGACCATCGGTAAAACATCCAAACCATGCCCATTTATCTGTCTTCACCTAGCTCTACTCTGTGTCAGATATTGCTATTAATGCCTTATAATCTTTAACCAATCAACATAGAGGTGTAACTTAAACATTTTCCAGCTACGGATGGAAGTAGCATGGATTGAAATGCTGGTTCAGGGAAAGTGTCAAAAGATATACAGTTTGCTTAATGGAAAACCTCAGTTACGTGTGTGGGCTCGGTAACGCCGCGGTCCCACAAAAGATTTTCTATGGCTTTGGGTTTTAATGCTTTGGAATCCACTCCTAACAGTTTACTTACACTCAATTTTGTATTTGAATATCCAGGGAGGCCCAGGTACAAAGGGACCACGAGGAGATAGAGGAGACTCAGGTCCTCCGGTAAGTCCAATCTCACTGTTTTCTAAGAATAATTATTTGGCATGGAAACAGTAACTAATGCAGAAATTGGTCTGTTTTACCTAAGCACTTTAGCATCATTTATAAGACAAAGAAGAGAGAACACATCTGAGATCAGTTTTCACATACAAGTGTATATTTGTCCAAGACTTGATTTGAATCAGAACTTAAGTACTTCAAAGACCCACTTGTTATGTTCATTGTCTCAACCTGAAAGACTGAAATATTAATGAGCTTTTGTAGCTAATAACACTGTTTATATTTGTGATTGGGACAGGGTCCATTGGGTCCACGGGGTGAACCAGGACTTCCAGGCCCAATGGGACCAGCTGGTCCACAAGGGCCAAACGGACTGTCTCTACCTGGTGAACCAGTGAGTCAGATTTGTTTACTGTATATGGTAACAAATAGTCCCTGCATGTGTGAGAAAGTAAAAGCTGATCATTTATGTGTCTTGATATGGTTTTACAGTTAATAGAAATCCTGTGGGATTGTACTGAAATATATTAGTTATAAATCAGTTGAATTGAGGAATTTACAACTACTGACAAAACATCTTTGGCCAACCAACTCAAGCGAAGCATTACTTTATTTTCTTACCTTCAATTCATGTCAAAACAACCAAATCAACTGTTGAATGATTCTGAAGTCTAACTCTTTTCCTTCTCCAACAATAGGGACGTCAAGGACCAAAGGGAGATGCGGGTTCCCCAGGCCTACCTGGCTCACAAGTGAGTGTGCCTTTCTGTGTCTCTTGTTTCTGTGGTTTATGAACAGGAAGCAGCACATTGTCCATGGAGCAGTGTTATTGGAACTTGTCCACATGGTTCAAAACCACATTCAAAGTGGGAGGCTTCTCCTGCCATCCTGTGGGAGCTCCTCACTCTACCTTCATTCCACTGATTGACAAACGGTAGAAAGCCAGTCTCACAGTGAAATGATTATAAACCTTAGATTCATGTTACCAATCGGGAACTGCGGATTGGAAAGTATCCATCCTTTGTATTTTAACACTTTACATCTGTTAAACAAGTCAGTATTATTGCAATTGTGCATAGCCTTACGTTTTAAAATGTTATGAAATTGCTCAGACCAACAACGAGGACCACGGTTAATCACCAAGGCTGGAAGGGAGTTTTAGTGTAAGCTGTCAATACTTTTTCTGGTTGAACACTTATATATTTCCTGAACTGGGCAACACCTACACTTACACGGAATCATGTCATTGCACATTGGTCTGGCCAGTCCCAAGCCTGGATATTTGGAGAAGGCTGCCGCATAAAGTCAAGACCAACTATGTCTCCTAAGTTATATTTTAGTTGCTGCACAATAGAAGCCCAATGATGCGTTGTGATAAACCAAGGTAGTTTTATACCTAGGTTAAATAATAAAGAAGTTGGGCAAAGATTGTTCCTCACTATTTAATTTAATCAAGTGTTATTTTGGCAGGGTGCTCAAGGGCAACGAGGTCCTCTAGGCCCAGTTGGACCAGGCGGCGTACGGGTGAGATTTACCTCCAGGCTTGTCTCATTACACACTATGTTCAAACCTACACATGAACCTAACACTTACTTGAGCTCTTGTTTGAGCTTTTGTCACATAGTTAGCTCTTTGCCTGCTATTAACGTGTGCCATATTTTACACTCACTGAATGTTCTCACGTCAGCCAAAAGAATTAAACAAATTCTTATGTCAAGTAAAATGACAAGCCAAGGCTGAACGCAATGTAAAGGCATGACATTGATGTATAGCATGAGCAGCATACCCAGTGTTGTAAACCATTTGTGACTGTATGTTGTTTCTCTGTAGGGCCCACCAGGAAAAGAGGGACAGTCTGGCCCCCGAGGTCCATCGGGGCCCATGGTGAGTGTGTGTTTATGTTGTTCCTGTTCTACACACTAAAATAAATATCCCTTGCTTAGGGCTTTGTTTCTTGACACATTTGCAGTAGTTAATGCTGGTTCCAGTGTCGCTCTGCTGGAAGGCTCCACACAGGAGAAACAGTTGTGTTTCTAATTTTCTCTCTTCTGTGGTTTTGGGACGTCTGATTCTACTTAATGTAGTCTTCATGCACTATAGCATCCTGCCTGCTCCAGCAGCCATTAGCAGTCTTGGTTTTCTTGGCATATTGTGCCAAATGCACTGCAGATGTCAAAGCGTAAATCCTTTCTTCAGCCTATTACACAATTCTTAATATAAGTTATTGATGTAATCATAAGAGTGCAGTAAAGCAAGATAAACAATGCAGTACTGATGTTTTGCTTTTTAGGGAAACCCTGGAAACCCTGGTGTACCTGGAATTACTGGAAAACCTGGAAAACCTGGAGACACAGGAAGCTCAGTATGTATTAAACCTTCAGAATGACCTAGTTATGTCTGTTTATCTATGTTTTTATTCATGCTATAATTAATATTTTCTAATAGGGTCCTGCTGGTATTAAAGGGGAAAAGGGAGAGAGGGTATGTACTCTCATTCTTGCATATGTCCTAAAACTGACCACATACAGTATTGAGTTTGTTTTCCTAATCTCAATATATACATGCCACTGTATTCTAGGGAGACTTTGCTTCTCAAAATATGATGCGATCAATTGCCAGACAAGTTTGTGAGCAGCTTGTTAACAGTGAGTACTTTTCTCTTTTCTAACTCAACTCAATTCAATGATTTGTATTTATTATTTATTTTTCATGTTCTTTTTTGCAGGTCAGATGAGCCGTATTGACCACATGATCAACCAGATTCCCTCTGGATACAACAGTCGCACAGCAGGACCACCAGGTCCTGCAGGCCCTCCCGGAGACCAGGGGGCCAGAGGAGAGCCAGGACAGCCCGGAAGACCAGGTTTTTCAGGAACTCCAGGTTTACCTGGAAACCAAGGGGAAAGAGGTATGTTATTAGTGGTTTTTCAACAAGTTAAACAGTAATTTTAAAGCAAAGGCTCATAGTGATTTCTAATCAAGGTGTGCCAGGAGAGAAGGGAGAGCGGGGTACTCCAGGAACTGGCATCCGAGGACAAAGAGGCGCCAATGGGCCACAAGGTAAACAACTGCTTTTTTCCCCTTCAACACTTGTCTCAAAACCAAACCTAATCCACAGCAATAAAATGTGTTATTTGGGCTGAGCTATGGCCTGCAGCAGCTACAGATGTGACTCTAACAGTTTTACTCGGGAATTACATATCATCCACCAAGACAAATAAGTTACACATACAAGTGGAGTCTACTATTTAAAGTATTGTCTTTAGCTGAAAATACACAAAAAAGATGTACTATTGTTAGTGTTTTATTTGCTTTTGCCTACAAATCCATATCTTACATTATTTGGTGAATTTATGTCAGTGAATGGCTTACTGTAATCTGAGACATAGATTCGTATTGCTATTCATTGTGTCTTCTGTAAGCCCTCACCACATCATAAAACTCCTGTTCCCAGAGAAATGCATTTTCATCAGTGCCCTAAATCTTCTGTCATTGTTTCGCCCACTCGACTAAACAGTGACTGTTCTGTTTCTGTGAATGAAGTGAGAAAGGCCAGTGGGAGGAAGTCCTCTGGTGACTCACTATTGTGTGTGTGAGAATCAAATAGCTGCACAATGAGCTCTCATTGGTGGCTTCATTGACAACACATGGGCCCACTTAAATCACAGAGTACAGAGAGTGGGGGAAAATTCCATCCTGAATTTTCAGCGTCTAGACGGACGGGGCCAGGGGGTAGCTCCACAACACCAGACCATATCTTATTTTTTTCTTGAGTTATTGAAGCTGTTAAATTGCCCAGCTACCATGAGTGTTACCCTACAATTTCCTCTTCATAATTTATGTCTGATGTAAATGCTTTCCTCTTCTCTCTCACAGGTCCACCAGGCGAGTCCAGGACAGGATCCCCGGGTTCTCCTGGTTCTTCTGGGGCTCGTGGCCCTCCGGGTCGACAAGGTACTCCTGGAGTCAGGGGACCACCCGGACCACCTGGATACTGCGACTCCTCTCAGTGTGTTGGCATTCCTTACAATGGACAAGGATATACAGGTATACTGACCACTGTCTAGACCCTGCATGGTGCAACTCAAATGAAACAAGACTAAATATATGCACGTCAACTCACTACTTAAAATGTATGGAGTTATAGAATGCATAGTCCCAAAAAGATTGACTTTTCTAATAATGACAGTCGCTAAGTGGATATTAATATTATTATATCTCCATACATTACAGACATGTTAGAACCAGCATGTGTGTATGATCACTTTATTATGAGACGCTCATTACTTAACTCACACCTTCTCTGACCCATTTCCAGGTTTGGCATAGTAAACCTTAAGTCAACTGTGTCGCTTTCAATATGAAGTCCTGTTTGCCCTGTTTCTAAGGGGGCTTGTAAGGATACTCACCATGGACATACTGATACTGCAAAATAAAAGCCCAAAAAACGGAGCAGGCTGACTAACACCATCTTATGACAACCTGCTGCAGGCCTGTTTGCATCTTGAACTACAAACATGGAGGAAAACCAGAGAGACAAAACATTTCCACGCAAGAAAGGAGCATGTTCAACTAACAGAGAGGATTTCATTTCAAAACAGTGTTGACGTTAAAGTGATATGTGTAAATAAACTAATGTTCTGTGCCTTGTAAATGATGTATGATCCAGGAATCACACTAAAACATCAAGTTAACGTATTCTGAAGCTTTCCGCTGCTTAACCCTTCGCTTACTCACCATCAGCATAACCTTTCAACAGCTCTGATCCAGCATGTTTCTTTTTACGTCTTTCGGGCAGTGTCAGCACTATTTTTGTTTTTTGTAGCTTTACTTTTTAGTATGTATAATCCATTGTTTTTAATGTTAACACAGTTCAGCCTTTTGTGAGAACCATAGACGTGTAGTAAATGGGATATTTTTGTGGGAGTTCCATAGTGCAATATAATTTAATTTGTGCATATGAAAACTTGTAGATACAATTTTTGTTTGATTTGGCGACAATTTGTTTTAGCTACCCGCTTCCAGCCTGCACCTGACGTAGTGCCTTTACCTGTGGAGCCCGCTGCAGAATTTGAGACAATAGATTCATCCGATTTCTCGCAAAGGAGAAAGAGATCGCTACACCGGGGTAATGCAAGGAGATCATAGCTTTTTTGGTCAAAGTTCTCCAAGGGAAATGTGTAAAAAAGTGTTGAAGAAACTATCTAGTACTTATGGGTTTGATACCCCTGGTTATGTTGAACATATATATATTTTTGACATGAGAAAGTTAAATACCATATGGCAACCTGTGTGTCTCTGTGTTCATTATGTGTCAGCTTGTAATATAAAAGCAATTGTTCATCCATCTTCATCAGGTACTGCACTAAACCAGCTAAATGTATGCTAATAGTACAGAGTGTTCAAATATTCCATCCCCAAAAGACTATTTTGGAAGATTTTCTGAATGTTTTCTATGGTCAATAATGAGATTTGTTCATGTATCATTTTACCAAAATTGGGCTTGCATGTGTATATTTACTGAGGATTTCAAGTCCAAATGTAATTGTTGTTTTTTCCAGTGCAGTACAATTTGGTTTGCAACACTATCCAATAGCTGTTCTCATGTTTTGACTGCACATTTTGTGAATTCCACACAGCCTTATTTTCTTATTTATTTCAGAAACAGAGAGGCATTTTTCAATAAAACTACTGAAAAACTACAAAGGGTGTTTTGTCTCCCTTTCTTGTGTGTTGGGATTTGATGCTTTTATCGATTTTGACAGTTACCGTAAATGTATTTTGAGAAACCCCAAATGGCCGGCCAGGAAGATGGGGGAGATTTTACTGGAAAGATAAATAGTCCATAACATCAACGTTTTCCATCATAGATTATTGTTTTGGCTTTGCTCCTATCAGCTTGTTCACACATTTTACAAAGAAAAGATGAACATTTAACTTGTGAAAGTTCATTTCATTGATTAACGTTTATTTTCCCACTTTGAGATCAGTACAATTATCAATAATGGTATTATCTCTTATTTTTGTAGATAACCGGCTACTAATGACAGCAAGAAACTGTTTGCTTAGTTAATTTGGCAACAATCACATAAACATTACCTTTTTGTATTTGCAATAGCAACACTAACATTTATTTAGCAATCATTTTGAACATCAGATTTACTCTTTTACGGGCCACTATTTATCACAGCTGCTCATTATTTCACATTATTAATTTGCTTTATTTTCAGAGGTTAGCCACTCAGAAATGATTGAAAAGTAGAATATTTATTCAGACTTTTAGAGGATGGCTGAAAGAATGTGCATAACAATAGCAGGAGAAAGAAGTGAAATATAGTTGAACATATGGAATAAGTTTGTATTTTGTGAAAATATGAACCTCACATTATATAATGATCATCATTGGCCTCAGTCATGCCCCTATAGCACTGAAAGATAATCTATGGTTCTTTTGTGTGCTTGATGCAGAATATGCAGTATGGAGATACTTAAAGTGCAGCTGGAAGGGAATTTTCAAACATCCACATGGGCTATTCTTCTGATATATGAGCCATACAAAATCTAAACATTATTAATATGGTGAGCTTTGAATTGTCTTTCTTTGCAGTTTCTTATTTTTTGCCTAAAGCTGAAGATACCTTTTTTCAGACCACTAAATAAGTACTTTTAAAAATGTGTCTAATGGTTCCTAGCTCTCACAAACCCTTTGGCAGACCATTGATATCCACATGCATTCATTTTAGGCACAAGCACCGTTTTAGAAGAGCTTTTTTGAGATGGTGGAGTGGAACTGGGGACCACCCAAGCACAGCCAATCAGAGTGCTGTTAAAATACTTTATTATTACATACAGACAGTGTGCAGCAGCCTAATATGATCACAAAGTAATGCTTTTACTATATGCTCTTTGGGGAGAACACAATGTGCAAAAAAACAAAAATAAATCTCTCATAGTAGAGATTATCAACCAGAACATTTGAAAGAAAAGTACCAAAGTTGGCAAGACAGACTGAGGATTAACCACTTTACCAAAGTACCCTGCAATCAATACCGTCCTCAGTGGCTCAAAATACAAAACAAAGTGGACCAGACACTAAATCACTTTCTTTGGCAAACCGCCCATGCCTACTCCACAGTTCTGATTTGTAACGTTCCAACTTGTTGAAGGTCTGGAGCTGTGTTTTTGAACTGGAGGGGAGTTTGTCTCCTCAAAGGGCAAATATTCAGTCAGCATGCAGACAGTAGGTTTCCACTGAGACACAGGCCAAGAGCAATAGCAATCCTGCCTTGAATCTTCTGCTCGACTTGTTAAAAAGGGTAGTAAATAAAAAAAATAAAAACATGTCCTCATTCAACCCCGATACCTGTCACCCAAATGATCTCCAGATAAAAAGAAAACCACGGCATCAGTCTTTTATATACCAGAAATCCCAGTCAAACGTTCCATAATATCCAACAGTTTTATCAGTTTTACTCTGGCATCTTGTTGGTTTCTCATGCTATAGTTTGGAAAGGAATGTGTCCAATATGCCTCCCATGTCTTCTCTTTTGAACACTTGTAACACGCAGCTGTGAACACGTCTGAGTGACAGCCAGCCAACTGCTGTTTGGGTTTGTCCTTTTCACACAATCTTTGGTCAATGTTAGATAAAGGAAAAAGAGCTGGAGCTGGACTGAGGAGGGTCAGTTGAATTGTTGATGGTCTCTGCGTTGACGTGAGGAAAGTTCAGTGACTGATATGAGAAAGACAGTACATTTCAGTGATTGTGTGTAGGATCGGATAACATTTCCACAGAAAACGCTTGACTTTAGGGACTAAATAAAAGGTCAACTAACAGTACATGGAATAATACGTGCTTAGTTGCATTGCCGTTAGTAAGTCATTTTTGCAATTAATTAATTACTTAAAAAAAACAATATAGCCATATTTTGCCCCTTTAACTATTTTCTTACAATTAAAACTCTTCGTTAGTGTTTAATTAACATGATTAGCAATAGGTGCTTTTCTACATAATGTTAAAGTGCAAATTATGTTATAATTGTTTGGTGGGATAGTCCCTGTGGTAAATATTTATCATTGGTCAAGTTGAAGTTTGTGGGGAAAAAAAGGTCTAAAATGGATTCCCCCTGTTTATCTCATCAATAAGGCAACATTATATAAAAAATGCAAGGACAATTTACACATTTTTTTTCCTGACAGTTTAAACAATAATTTAGCAACAAAAAAAATATTTTTCAGGTATTATTATTTGTTGGATCATATCTATCATGTCATTAACATAATAGATATTGCATTAACTTTTATCCAAGTCACATCTGCTCCACACGTCCAAACAATCATAAACTCAACGCCACTTTTATTTTTTTTAATCATAAATAATCTTACACATTTCAATAAGAATTAAATAGTGTTTTATATTAACTTGACGTGTTTACCTATTCTACAAAACCATTGGCCCTTCCATAATTTCACAATAATATCCCATAGTACATAGTCAAAAGCAAAGAACAGGGACAGAGGGTCGTAGTTCTACAACTCATTCACAGCTCTGGACAATTTCACTCAACGCCGAACGCTCAGTCCTTTCCTTCATTCTCCAAAAAACAGTTTATAGTTCACGTGTTTATGGTCCCCTTTGGATCATTGAAGCAGCAACGGAATAGTTCATCTCATAGTAGAAAAAGCTTCAGTTGTAGTCATCTGGACTCAGTTTGAAAAAATAGACGTTTCGACTCTCATCCGATGTCTGAAATGCCCTCTCAGCCTGTGGTTACCCCGCTTGGGCTCTCAACAGAGTGAAGAGAACCAAGAACCAGGACAAAAGGGAAACTGAACAGAGAAGGAAGGGTGTTTCTATCCCTTATGTGTCTGGCCTGTCGGAAAAACTGCAGAGAATTTTTAGACAACACGAAGTCCCTGTTTATTTTAAACCAGGAAACACTTTAAGACAAAAACTGGTTCACCCTAAGGACAAGTTGCCGACTCAAAAACAGAGCAATGTAGTTTATTCGATCCAATGCAGTGAAGAAAGTTGTAAAGAACGTTACATAGGTGAGATGAAACAGCCTCTACACAAGAGGCTCTATCAGCACAGAAGAAATACAAGTTCAGGACCACAGAGCGCCGTGCATCTCCATCTTGAAGCCTCTAATCACTCGTTTGAAGACGGTGAGGTGAAGGTTTTAAGCAGGGAGAAAAGATGGTTTGAAAGAGGAGTCAAGGAAGCTATTTTTGTTAAAAAAGAAAGACCTTCTTTAAACAGAAATGGAGGGCTCAGATTCTATCTTCCTGGTATCTATAATGGGATACTGAACCCCTGGAAAGGTAGAGGACCAGGACCAGGACATTTAGATGCTAATCAGGTACTCAGGGTGGTTGAGCCAGGGTCTCACAAAGACAAAGAGGATTCTAATAGCCCATTAAGATTCTGAATAGGCTACCTCGGTAGATACAAGGGGGGAGTTTCTGTTGAAACAAACAACTCTTTCTACTTCAGGAAGGCTCCTCCCAATGGGCGGGTCTTACCACAGAACAGTATTAATATCGGAGTTCTCGATCTAAATTCTTTTATTGACAATGACTCTTGGATGAGAGTCGAAACGTCTATTTTTTCAAACTGAGTCCAGATGACTACAACTGAAGCTTTTTCTACTATGGAACACGCCTGGACGAATGAGGGATTACACCGACAGTTCATCTCATAGTTCAAAAGTTTATTTTTTTTACCTTTTTTAAGCATTTTAGGACCGTTCAGAGACTGTTTACCAAAATAATACAGAAGTGAAGCATGTGAGGATGTGAAAAGTGGTCAAATCAGACATTTATAGACTCTCCCCAGACCCTTCTTCTGGCTGGTCTGTTCTGGGGACATAATTGTATTCACATCCAAGGTGATGTTTACCAAATAGTAGCTTGTTACAATACAATAAATCACCCACCAAGAGCTTATTATCATGCACGCAGATCTCAGAACTATTTAATGTGACGCTACATTATTTGCTGGTGTAAAAATGTGTGCATGTTTCCAGTGTCCGTTGGGTCTTTGAAACACTATGAAACAGATGTGAAATATTTTACAGGAAAGAAGTGGTCTCCAACGTATGACAATGTTCATTTGAATATATCAAAACCCACTTATTTTAACATGATTTCAATACTAAGGATTGTTGGGACCGCCACAGGATGTAGAAATGAAGCATGTCGTGGCATTTTGTACTGACGCAAGTACGAATTGGTCATTGACTTTATAAAACACCCCAACACAGCTGCGGCTGTTATGGGGATACAAAAGAAAGCTGTGAGACAAAATGACAAACAAAAAGAGAAAGGAATGGTTAAAAAATTAATTGTGACAAACATTTATCTGAAAACCTCATGCTGTAATCTAGTATTAATTAATATAGTAATAATCTAATTGCAATGTACAGCAGTCTTAGGTCTTCTTCCCCACAACTGATGATAAACCAGAAGTTTTTGTTTGCTTCATATCTCAAAGCGCCACAAACTAGGACATACTGAACACCTTTTTGTGAATCTCTGAGATCAGCCTTGTGAAGAGTATAATTCAATATAATGTACATGTAAAATTGTATTCATTCAGCAGCTCATGTGACATACCCTCACAAGCCAGGACCTGTGCTTTGAAACACAGACCACCATTAACACAGGTGACCCGAGACGCTCCAAAGTGAAACTGTCTGGGGGACCAGGGCCAGTTGAAACGTGGCTCGATAAATAGCACCAAACACACAAAGAAAAACATCCTATAAATACCATCCAAAAATATCATTACATACAATCATTACATACATCATACAAACCCATCATTGCATCTGATCCACTCCATGGTGAGCAGATGTTTTTTCACATGGGTTACATGTCTGGTCATATCTTGTTTATAAACATTTAGTCATTATGACTAATATGACTTGAAGTTTACAAGTCAGAAAGATGGATGTCGTATGGGTCATTTGCACGGTGAGATCCCCGGAGAGCAGAGGCTGCTGCTGCTGCATTACACTTTCCCATTAGAGAAGTCCTTTGGATCCCCTGGAGCTCACAGCAGCTGAAAGGGCAGGAGTCATCACCTCCTCTGCCTCCTGTGTGCATGACGAGACGGTGAGTCAGCTTCCACCGGGGTCGGCAGGGGTCACGAAATGAAGATGTAATCCGACTGTGGTGAGAGAAAAGTCAGGAATTAGTATTATTGCTAAAGTGAGTGATAATGTTGTAATATGCAGAGGGAAGTGGCTGCTGAGGAGAAGCCAAAAACAGTTACTGAAGTTTATTGCTACTTCATATTGTTATGATTCAAGTAATAGAATGAAGTAGTGATAATCAATCAGGTAAAAACGACTAAAGAAATGTTATCATAAAACACAAGATGGCCAATCCAGTAATTATTTGGAAGTTGCATCTGAGATTCTGGGCTAATGTAATCACGTTTAGCAAATTGTAAGAGCCGGGAATCGATTTCATGATGCTACGGCAGGCACTGCTCGTCCCCTAGTCATATATGATGATAAGGTGCAAGTAATGAATGGCCAAATAAGCGGCATTGTTCAAGGTCTGTTAAACAACAAGCAAAGTAACCCTTTTTCTACCTGACTTTCTGAACAATCTGATTAACTAACTTGGCAGGACAATATTGACTGCAGCAGGTATTGGCATAGAGTAGAAGTTGCCTAATTCTCTCCACATTGATGTCGTTAACAAGTTGAGCACAGCCAGAGGAATAAAACTGGAGTCTCCATCCCTGGCTGTCCATTCAAACTCACTTTACAGCCTCACCATGAAGTCATAGTCCAGTATGGAACATAAGGTTACAGAACATGTCGTATATTGTGAGCTCTAAACATGTCACATGGTTGAACATAGCACATTCGTTTCATAAACAGAGGAATACAACGCCATAATAATGATTTATATGGTGTATGTGTGGAGTAACTTATTCACTAGAAGTTGGGGTAAAATGGTGGAGGTGTGTGGGAGGACATTCCTGGTAGATGATAGCGGGGTTCCTATCACTGATGTGTTCCACAGATGAATATGTCTGGAGTCCGAGGAAGCACAAAACAACTGGGGGAATTGTGGGCTTTCCTATTTTCCATCCAGTCTAACCCCAAATTGTATTCAATTACAATGGGTCTTTAAATGCTTGCATTAGGTTTTGCAAGCCAAGAGCTTTACACTTGTGTCTATTCTGTTTAGTTTGGAGTGTTCGAGTAGCTGGTTACAAGAGAAATAGTGGTTAGAAGCACTGGCGGTAGTTATTTGTTTATTTCCAAGCACTCAGAGAAATTAAAAGCATTTCTAGATGGTTCATAATGCCTTATAAACAAGTGTGGTGATAAACCATGTATAGAATGTTTGTAAGAGCTGAAATAAGCTGCTCATTAAACTGTTTTCAAATACAACGAGATAAATGCTAATAAATGCCCAACTGTCTGCCACTATTTGTACTTTCACTACTATGGTATGCAACTAAACAAATCAGTCGTTCTTTTCCATTGTTAGCTGTAATAGTTTTGTGGATTTTCACCAAAAGTAGACAATTCATTATTTTATTCTAAACAGAGGCATGTATATATCTTTAACATAGCAAGACAAGGCATCACTGATTTTCACTGTCAGTACTTAGTAGTAGCAGGAGCTTTGCATGTGTACACTGTGTCCACTGCATGAGAATTACACTTCTCATTACTGGGCCTGTTTCAATATTAATCATGCTTCTTTATTGTTCTAATAAATCGTTTCATAACAAGAGAGTTTTTCCTTACACTTTGGAAGGACTGAAGGGGACCGCCAGCTGCAGTCTCACAGCTCTATTAAAGTGATTTGTACTCAGGAAAATAACACACTGCAGGCCTCATCTGAATACATCAATAAATAAAGCTAATATTCATTTATTGGACTTGACAAAGAGCTTTTGGACTCTTGTCAATTTGTCTCATTGATGATTCTAACCAATTTTAGTCAGGAATGGATGACTTTCTCTATTCAAATGCAAGCGTGTAAGCAACTTTCCTGAATACTTTGTAAATTATTAAGCATGCATTGACGTAGATATCTTTTTATTTACAGTACATCAAGAGAACTAAATGTACACAGATGTGAGTTTATGTTTGTGGCGCGAGATACAATATTTCATACTTGTCCATCCAGCTCAAATTAAGTTATGGACCGCAGTAACCAGACCTCGCACTTCTGCTGCTGCTAAGGTGATTTTCTGTCTCCAAACATCCCCTTTTCCACATCCTCCTTAACTTTGTCTCTTCCGTTACACAACTGAAAATAAAATTGAATCATAAACCGATGGATACACGCATCTCTTTTCCTTTTCTGTGCGATGACTTGTCCAATAATGTAGAAAAGATGTAGAAAAGTTTGTTTGAGTTGAGCTGTCTCCATTGCTTGTAACAACAGAAACATGTCTGTGGTCAGGTGAATTGGCCCATGCAGCTCTGCAGGCCTGACCCTCTTCCTCCAGAGATGATCTTGTGGTTTTAAAGCCTTGTTTAGGAGCTACTGGTAGTCAGCATTGTACAGCGGGCTCCTACATCTCCTGCTACCAAGACACAAATAAATAATCCATCATGTACAACGACAAACCATCTCAAAAGGCGTTTTATTTCACACCATGTACGAAGTAATCCGTTACTGATTTACTACCACTGCGGTATTTGGTCTTAGATTGTAAAGTCTGATGGCAAAATAACATCATGGAAGAATTTAAGTGATAAAATGTATTGTTACTTCTACTGATATATTACCACAGATCATGACCATGTCACCTTTTGTTGTGCAATTCATTGTTTATTAAAGAGACATATTTTTTTTTTTTATTTCCAGGTACTTTTTATTGCATTATAACACAAGTAGATTATCATTTTGTATTGATTGTAAACTGCAATATTGAATAATATAGAACTATATGGTATATATATGTAAAATGGCTTAGTTAGTGAAACAGTTCCATCTACTCCCTGTACAAAACTGCAGAACTGATAAGCAGTTCTATTTTTATTTTTTAAAATTACATTTTAGAGTCCAACATGTTCTCAATTAAGTACAGGGATGTGGATGGGGATAGAGGAGTGAAAATAGGTATTTTCTGAACACTTTAGCCTCATACACAGTACAGGATTACTCAAACATGCAGAAATCAATCGAAATACAACATTGAATAAACTAATGATGGGGAAACACCATTAAATAACCAGATGAAATGCTCATTTAGGTTTTTAGCATAATATGTAGCCTGGTTCATAGTTTCATGTAAAGTGTTTATGTATGTAAGGTTGATTATGCATATCTTGTACACCAATTGTATTACAATCAGTGTGGTTGCTAGGTAACAATTGTGGAATTAGATTTACCTATGTCCCATCTGCTGCTCATGTTCAACCAGAAAGTGGACGTAAACATGACCAAAGTTGTCAAACTGGGGGGAAAAGGAGAAATGTTTAGTTCAAATCTCAAATATAAAATTATGTTCACAACGTTTTAGATAAACATATAGTTTAACTTGTCATATGCAGTATTCAAGATTCGTGTGAGATATGTTTTATTGAACTGTCCCCAATGTACATCACAAAGTATTTGATTTGACTCAAAATGGGGAGTATTGTCAAATTAGAAGACTCTATAAGAGAGCTGTTTACAGGGAGGTCCATTTCCTCCTCACTCGTCATTCACATTTAAGATACTTATTATCCATCTATCTGTGGAGACACTTCTACCCATGTGTTCCCTATTACCAAGCACTATCTCCAACGATGTGCGAGGAGGGGGAAAGGCTACCAGATGTTATGGTGTTTTGGAGTTTAACTTCTGCCAATAGTGTAGAGCAGTTTGGATTGGAAGAGGAGAATGCAACGGAAGCTTACACTCTCCCATCCTCTGCCTTAAAAGGCTTGAGCCTGATTTGAATTTGTCCTAATTAAGATAAATGCTCTTTACACCATGCGATGTTTGGTATAAGCAGCTAAATAAGAAAAACATTGGGTTTGTGACAAATAATCTATCCATGTTATAAACACATTTGGTAAGAAAAAACGAGAAGCTACTGATAGGTTCACCTCTTTTAATCCATAAACAGCCACATTCCTTGTTTACTATAAATTCTGGGAAAATAACATGATCCCAGACACTTGATTCTCTGTCATGGTCCAGTTTCAAGAGTGCCAAAAAACTCAACTGGAAACAACTGAATGAGACTATCTCAGGCAGTTGTTTCTGAATCATGGTGCAATGTTAAGTGATAGAAGGACTATGTGGGCGGAGCTAATGGTTCAAACTAAAACATGTTCCTTTCTCATGGTTCAAAATGAGGCACAATCCTCAGAGAAACTTCTGTTAACAGAGAGATATTGCCAATATAACGGCAAACCGTAGCTAGGAAACATGAACCATTGTCCATAAATTGTTGCAAGAAGTTAGGCATCTAAATACACATATACAATGGTAATATGCATGTGATGGATGTGATGAGTGTTTCCTATGGCTGATCCTAGGGCTTTCCACTGTGACAATCTGCCTCAAGTTACACCACAAGAACAGCTGGCTCGACCCTGCTGAAATTCTCAGTTGTAGCACTGCAACTTTGTAGATGAATTAGTTTATTTGACATTTGCAGTTAAAAAAACACATTGGAAAACATATACAATAAGCTCAAAGCCATAAAACATTGAAAACAAACAACATGTATGGACATAAATACAAAATATGAAAGGCACGAAGAAAGTTCCCAATGTTGACAATGATGACTTCCAAAAATATGTCTCACCTTGAAGACAGGGTGAATAGTCAGTTTGCCTCTTTTTAGTCAGAAACTTGTACAAAAATGTGCAGAATCCACACCATGATGTAATCCTAGGACAAGATTCACAAAGATCTTTCATAACTGCCTCGTTCCCAGTCCTTCCATTTGAACCCACTGCCCCTGTATCCCTGTGGGAGTTTTCTGAACTTTTCCAGATCCAAAGGGTAGAAAAACTGCGTCTATGAATGTTGGAAGGATGCCTAATGTTTATCGTGGGGATAGCACAGGAAACTACTTCAGCATCAACCATAGCCTTTTGGAGAAGGCCTTTTCCAAACTCAGTGAGAAGTTGATCAATCCAACAGAATGTTATTAATACAAAATGTACTATTAGTGTTCCATATAATTATAATGGTTACAAAGCAATAATATGATGTCTTATTATTTGTAATCTTCCGTGTAAAAGTAATTGCAGTTGTAAGATAATGTTTAGCTTGATAGATGATTGAAATTAGAACTATTTATGGAAGCTTGACTCATTTTTAATGACAAGTTTTCTTCCAAAAGTCCAAGAATGAATTGTTTTTCCTCGGCTACAACTTCTAACTCAATCTACTACACTGTGTTTTGGCCTTTGGTGTAAGAAAAAAAGTATTTAAAAAAACAAATGTTGAATATAATTGTAATTGATACCACAAGAGTGTTTTGTTGAATGTTTATGGTGGTTACATAGCAATAAGTTGACATCTTAATAAGTCTAATTTTCAATTTGAAGAAGCACAATAATGTTCTAAAAGCCAAAACATCTATTGAACAGGTAGAAATCCCCAATGTCGTTACCCTTATACAAAAGCAGTTTATTATTTCTTATAATTCCACTTGCTTTCTTTGGATGCTGACATAGATCAGAGGGACCCCGCGGTGAGGGTTTGAGCGGGGCCAGAGTGGAGAGGCTCTCAGTGGTGGAGAGGTGACTCAGCAGGCACACTTCCACTGGAGCGTGAGAGCCACAGGACATCAGCCGAGTCAGACCACTGATGGTCAGTGAGAGGAGAGGTGCGCTGCTGCCTCCAAGTGACAAGGAAGGAAGGAAGTAGAAGTCAAAAAGCAGCAAGCAAATCATGCGAAGTAAAACATCAAAACCTCAGCTGGATCATAAATTGTAAATAATGAGACCATAGAGTCAAAAAGTGATCACAAGCCAAAGTGAATGATTGAGTGTTGTGACTGACAATGCAAATAGAAAAGCCAAAAGGACAAAACTAAGTGGAAGATGTTGATGTCTTGCATTTAGTTGCAAAAATGCTGCCACAAAAAGATTAGTTTTATGCTGATATATAAGCCTCCCAGTCGCCTCACAAGAGGAAAATCAATAAATGAACATTCCAAAGTTACAAAACCCACATACAATCCACCAATGAAAACCCGTTCCCTATTTATTTGCGTACCCCCAAAACCCCATATTGCACCTTTAATGTGGTCCATTCCACTCAACTCTTGGCCAAGAAAAATGCTGTTTCTTGCACGTCTACAGTTGATATTGGAAGTTCCTATTTTCCCTGCACTTAAATAAAGAATGCACCCCTTTCTCCTAAAAGTGCTGGGACTCTGACTTCCACAGCAGATGGAAAAAGTGAGCGCAGAGTGGAAAAAGTTCCGGCTATGGTTTGAACACTTCTAATTGAAGCAGACAGTGCCGTAGTCCACAGACAAGGATTCCATTTTGTCTTTATGGCAGACTGGGCAACCCTGCTGCCCGTGGATAAATAAATCAATACTAGCTGCTTAAAGGTGTAAAAGCGGCTTACAAACCATAAAACAATATTTAGAGTATGGAAATGTAACTCATCTCAAACACATTATACTAACTTAGTAAAGGTAATACTTATAGTGCAATTTAAAAAAGAAAAGACCACAATGCAAAATAATTCATATAACGGTAGATTAATAAATAGTCCCTGGATAGTTAGACAAAGTACAAAAAAAACTTCAAAATAAATAAATTGATCCCCACTTTGGAAAAACAAATATGGAAAAGCATCCTCTAAGCAGGGGGACCAGTAAAAGATTTAATTTCAAGATGTTTGAAAATGGACAAACTCCCTTTGGATCTGTGAAAGAATGCAGAACAAATTTGGTCGTAATAGTTATTATAATGTAAATTAACCGTTAAACACTATGTAACAATTTAGAGCATGAATCATGGGAAAGTGAAATGTTATAGTTTGTCATAATCCATGATTGTTCCAGTAAAAATCTTCTGGGGAGAGGCAAAAATTACAAAGCAATGATATTTCTTTGGCAGGTTATGATGTCAAGTTAGCCTTGTCTGATTTTGGAAAGACATTGGATGGATTGGAATCGTTTTGCAAAAGTATATCAGCACGCCTCCCTTTTCTTGAACAACAGACTACAGATAACAGACCACTACTTTGTTCAGTTTCATGTTACACAGCTTTATGACATAATAGTTTTCCACACCACTTTAGTCAATTCCTGTATTCTCATTGTCTCTAAACGATCACGCCCCAAATTCAGCCAGATCATCCCACTCCATTGTAAGCCTAAATGGCAGTGATAATAATAGCTTATCCTGAGAGCTGAACAAAGGGCAGACATACCCAATGCTTTAAATCAATACTGCTTATATACCAACTTGAACTAGGTTAAATAAGGGTGAAGCGTGCATGTTACAGCTTTGAGAAGCCTGGGAACAATGCAAAATCAGACAGTAAACTTTCCTATGGGTAATTATCTCTGCCAGTAGTTCCTGTTTTGTGCAGTGGTCGTGAACGTTTGTTTTTTTTTTGTCTTTGAACCAAAATTAAAGAGTATTACTCCATCAGCTATTGGCTATAATGACTGCCAGGAATTGAGATGATATGTTTTTGAGCCATAACTCTGCTCTTCTGAGAATGAGATGGAGGATTACATTTTTGGTGATTGCACAATGTGACGTAGGAGCGGTAGAAGTCAAGTGAGACGAGAAATAATTGTAGTCCAAATTTTTTTAATTGCCATTGTCAAAATAAAGTGCAAAGGTGTGTGTGCAAAAAGGTTTGGAGGCCACGAGCTGTGTCCTCTCCAGCAGCAGAACAAGTAATGGTGGTTGAGGCGCCTTTTATCTTGTCCACACTATTGGGTCGAACTATACATTATTAATAGGGGTGTTGACATTATCTTTAGCTCCTAAAAATGTACTAAAACCTCCATAAAAAAACAATAAACACATACACATTTAACTGTACATAAATATATACACAAATGGTCAAATCTAACAGAATAAACATCATTGAAGGGATGATGACACCATGGGATTGATAGCATTTGGTAAAAAGTATTATTATGGCGGCATGGTGCAACACAATCTTTTTCAAAAGTATTGTGATCATTATACTGTCTTACGGATTTAACCAAAACTTTTAACCATAGGATAAAAAGGTCACATTTTTCTAGGTGATTTGTTGACTTTTATTCCCTGACCAGCCAGTCCCTCTGGAATCGGACCATTGGGGGGCGTCAAAAAAACTCTCCAAGCATAAAGACATCTCTCAAATATTTTCGGAATATTCAGAACAAAATATATAACTGAATTTACCTCAGATTTCCAGAGTTTACCTCGTCGCTTGTTAACTCTTAACTCGTCGCCAACGTTTCTCAGTCTGTGTTGTTTGTATTCTTTCCTTGTAATCCACCATGTTTGTTTAGACACGAACGGACAATGCGCTTGTCTGATTGGTTAATCCGCCTGTCAATCACTCACTCCCTTTGGAAATTGGAGCGACTGGGTTGAATTCCAGACCAAAACTTCTTTGTAAAATAATTTCAAAGTGTGTGGTCTTGGCTGACCAGGCAATGAAATTTTATAGTTTAAACATCAAAAACTGTGTCAGGGTTTTGTAAAATCTTCAGGAAATATGGACAATGGGTCAAGGGGGTGACAATGTTTTGGGAATAATACATGAGAATGATGCAGCAACATGAACTCTATGTCACGAATCAAAAATCAAACATCATCAAATAATGTGGCAGAGAACCCTCAAACATGCACCTATTAAGCTAACACTGTGATTCATTGTAACAGCAATTTAATTCTGTTTTGGCCTCAGCACAGTGAAGCTTCGCATAACCAGACTTTAGTGCTGCGTCTGCCCATTAACCACACCACAGCAGCAGCAGCCACACAGCCCTGGGCCAGTTGTGTCTCATATCCACACTTAAATGGCTCCAGTGGCTGCAGGGGTTACGCTTCTCTCCTATGCACGAGCACTTTCCCTGTTGGTGGTCCGAGCCCTTTGTAACCTTTGCCCCCTTGTACCTTATTATAGAGTTTGCCAACATTCTCAGCACAAGTCTGTCTCAGCTGAAGAATTTTGTACAATTGATGCGTCTGTTTGCGAAAGGTCATCGCTGCATTGCATTTGGACTTACCTTGGCGTCTCCATGCATGCCGTACCTTGCACTTTTGGCTTACATTCCTCAGTGTACTAAACGGCCAGTGCTATCAGTAGTCGTTATATCCGGGCGTGACGTTATGTGTACATAGCATGTGCAGTTAACAGCTTTTTGGCCCCAGCAGAGTTCTGGTGAGGGGAATGCTTCTCATTAAACACATCCTGACTCACTCTCTAATTTAGCATTAGGAATGGGCTTGTAATGCTCAAAATAGAAGCTCAGCCACAGTTACAGAAGAGAGTCTGGGGAGATTATAGAAAGTTCCCATATAGAAGTTCTGTGAGGTCTATTTGAGTCAAACAGATTTGTGAAAGTCGGTCGGGACACATTTGAGACCCTGATGCCAATGTGCTACTGTGACTTACTCAAGTACCTGTTTACTGAGGACAGAAAATGTATTTAAATTACAGCAAACATTTTCAACAGGGAAAAATGAGGCATACGGGAGTTGAATGAGCATTTCACAAATCAAAGTGAGTTTGAATAGCTGAAGAATCATTTAAAAGGGTAGTATAATCCTATGCTTCTCTGGTCTCTTCTAAAACAATCTTGGTCGCCTCTAGGGGAACATTATATATTATATAGACATTGTCTGACCTTGAAAAAAAAAGCAAGGTCCGTATTTACTCTACTGGTTCTATCCCGCAATGGGTAAATTGCCAGCAGAGGGCGGCAGATGCACCAGTGTTGCTGTAATTTTTAAAATTCAAGTGTAAATAACAAACATTTCACTCCTTTCAACTTTCTCTTGTGAGTGAGTTTTGTGTCTGCACTGTGATTGCACCCCCAACAGTACAAAGTACAGCACAGTTCCATGCAGTGCAGTATCTTTGTTCCATAATCATTATTGATGCTTAATGCTGCGCAGGAACCAATTAAGGATTAAGTTAAGTAATTACCAGCAGTCCAGCAGCTCAGTCAAACCGTAACATCAGTTGCAGAAAAGTGCAGAAATCTGTAGTGCCTGGGGATAAATGGCCGGGATAAGCCTTTAAACCTGATCTGTGCCGAGAAAAGGGGAAAATAAATACACTGAACCAAGTGTTGGTTCAGCTGATGGATGAGAGCTGCCAGCCCTGTTGTTACTGCTAAGTGATGATTCCTTTTAGACCATTCTGTCACGTCTGTGGACTCACTATATTTCAAAAGTCCAGTGCTGTTTTTCGTTGCGTGCTGCATAAAGAAAACCTACTGCATTGTAAGATACACTGCCGCTGGAATGTAAGTATGTGTGTTTTCTTAGCGCACTCATGTGGCGCTGATTCAATCAAGAGATCCTTTTGTTTCCTGGATGGAATTTTTATTAATGGGGACTGTTTTATCTGAACAAAAGAACAGTAGCTTGTATTTTGTGGTGTAGAGCTTTTGTACACATTTTGATAATACTTCCTCCAAAAACAATCCTGTTTTTTGTCAAGTGCAAGGCGCAGTTGAATTTTCTCAATACAATCTCCACAAGACTTTTTCGGCTTAAACTGTCCAGAGACTGTGGAGTGGTCTGTCACTGAGGCTGCAGTAAAACTAAAGGTGCCTTTGTTGGCTGTGCACTGTTGTCTTTTTAAATGAAGCACTAAACCTCACTTTCCATGGAGCTGACTCTGAGGCCCAGACAGGCAGCTCCTCCATGTGACGGACCCAGTACCTGCAGGGCCGACATCAGGGTGACTCATAATATCCACACGGACATGCCTTCCACTAGCATTCATGGCTGGATCACTAAATCATTATGCACATGCTTACCAAAGCTCTAACAGTGCTGTAATGCTCTATGCAGTTTTATGAGAGAGCTTTATGTACATTTGTATTTGACTACAAAAAAACAGACAGGCTTCACACATTGATACATTGATAAATCAGAGGCTCTTTCAGACATGCTGGGCACTATGGTCTGTTGGACTTCAAAGCCTCACTGTAATTACAGTATGTGAACAAGTCATATCCAGAACACAGATTTACATTTCCATAAGGTTGCTGAGGCCTGGGTGCTTGAACTCTGAAGTGGAAAGAAAAAATGCATGACAGATCTTTGCAACAGTGGAAAAGATCTTAAAGTGCTGCCACATGTCCATGTAGACATCATGTAAGAGAGAGCAGACACGCTCTGATATGGCCCTGTGGTCTGCCATCAGACTCAAATGAATTACCATTCGGCTGCTGTGATTGCAGCGTTGGTGAATCTGGGCTGGGAAACCTCATCTCCTAAACTCACGTGTTTCACACGGATCTACTGACCCAGACATGTGACCCCAAGCTGTGCTTTTAATACTCTAGATTATATAAGAGAGCTGTTTTATCGACTCAAATCTACTAAAAATGTTTTCAAGCCTTCAAACTGATTTCTTTACTCATTGTTTCTTTTATAAAATATATAGCACTCCGTCAGCTCATGCACCATTATAAAGTTTTAGTACCAGTCACAGTGTGCCCCGCTGGTCCAGGAGCAGCTGGGGGTCACACCTGGGACTCACCAGTGAAGTAGTTCCCATCAGGGCCGTGGACACAATGGTAATGAAGACCAGTTCACCTGCTCACGTCTTACAAGCAACAGTCACTACACTCTTACACCGTCTCTGACACCAGGGCACTTCCACCATCTTAGAACCTCCAAACCTCCATACCGCCTTGTTTGCTGTCACTGGCAGTTTGGCTACTGTAAATCACAAGCGCTGGTGCTAAGTACTGCTGTTGTGCACAATTACCTGGGCCAGTTTCCCTTGTTAAATCCTTACCACCACAAAGCCAACGTGCCCCTGAACACTTCCACCACAGACTCAGGCGAGGCAGGTGTGGCTGTAAAGAACATTCAGAACAGGCCGCAGATCTGAGAGTGCTTAACATCAGTCATTATCCAAACCTACTAATTTGCACATCTTGCAACATGGCTGTAAAGCTGTCTCTGAATTTTCAAAGACACCCCATCATGCACCACTCCGCCTTGCTCAGAACTTAAGTAAGTGGAAACACATGCAAAAGAAAAGAGGGTTTGTGATGTAAAAACTTTCACATCAAGTTGTGGAAAAGAATGGTTCAAAAAAGTGTGTTGATAAGCAGAGATGGAAAAAGGGATTGCGGCTGTGACATTTGAATATTTAAAGGATTGTGAATGGAACATGGAGAAGGACTGAATGAATTGCAGCTGCTGAGGCTTTACATATATGGACTACAATATTTTGGACGATATGATATGGTAGAAATTCTTCATATTTACTTGGGCACCAATACTGTGTAATTGTTTTCTAGCTTTCCGTTCTTGGGTCATTTGGGGAGATCGTCATGTGAGCTGTACTGTGAACTGTATGTCAATGTGGCATATGATGCAGCCACTAACCCTGGTCTATTCACTGTGTATAAAGGAATGCTCTCTGCTATTTGTCCAACATTGATTTCTTACTGTATCATTGGTTCCATTTAAAGCTGATCTTCACATGGGCCAGAAACAAAATGTTGTCCAAAAATGTTGTAAAAATGTAATTATACTGATAAAGACAGGAATTAGCATGACTAAAGTCGTTGTACCTCAGTAATAAAGTAACTTGTAATCCAGTTCTTCTTTTTTCTTTCATGTAAGTGTGAAATGGTGACTTTAAAACTAACATCACTCTGTAATTGTGTCTCTTCATTAGCCTTGTCACTAATTGGCCCAGAGTTGGATTGGCTACACACTATCCCTGTTTTAACACAGTTGGACCAAGAGCTGATTTATGCTGTTAAACTTTAACAGCATAAATCATGCAGACCTTTAACAGTTAAAGGAACCATATGTTAGTTATTGATTTCAAACAATGCGGGCGCAGCCCGCATGTTTGGTACCCCGTCGCCCCTGGCAAGTACAGTGAACTAGCCCATGCCGAAGGCATGGATCATGCATACTTACTCCTGCTATGACAGAAATAGTCAACAATGAGTGAATGGGCGTAGCCCATTCACTCATTGTGAATTGTGAATGCGCTGCATTCCTCCAAAAACCCTCCTGGCATCGTCCCGTACGCGAGAATCCATGCCGCAGGCATGGGCCATGCTTGTATCTGCTCAAATCAATGGAAGTCTATGGGGAGTGGGCGGGGCATCCCGACGGAATAGGGAGTGACGAGCGCGTGAGCGCTCGTAATGATGATTCCACCCCATGGCGGCATCGGGAAGCCTTAGAGCTTTCAAACGATGTATAATTTGTTGTTATAGTGGAAACGGCTATATTGTTTTTGCTAAAAATATTATTAGGCCCGAGCGCCACAAGCTGGCGAGAGGCCTATTAATCTCGTAAGGCCGTGCGAATTTGACACACAATTCAATTCCTCTTGTGAGGACAAAAACAAAATATTATTGTGGCCACGCCCCCAGACTTATGACTTATGACTTAGACCCTATGGCCGCCATCTTCCTTTGAAATTGAAAACACGCTGAGTTGGTCATTTTGTTCACGTGAAACTTTGTCGAACTCCTCCTAGGGCGTTTTGCCCACTGACTTCAAAATCGGCGTACGTCCTCTGGACAAGTGGGGCATCTAAAGTTATCCAAATTTTTGGGATACCTTTTACGGTCTGTGTGCGGCGCAGCCGCAAAGTTGGACAACTTATTTTGGGATATTGCAAATCTAAAAATTGCTCCCATTTGATCAAAACGAGTCCGATTAGGACCAAATTTGAATCAGTTGTTAAACTTTCTAGTTTGGACCAGTTCATGATGACAAAATTGAAATGGGCACGATGGCGCCCCCTACAGAGTGGCCTTTGAGTGAACATTGATGGACAAAAACTGGTTCTATGCAAATGTTCAAAACTTTGCCCAAAATTCTATTTTGGGGTCCCGAGCAAAAGGCCAATCAAACTTATGCTCTAATTTTTACGGCGTAGTCGTAGCGATGACATAAACTTCCCATGTTATCCCTATGGGAAAATCGCTAAATCTCTCGAATATCCACATTTTTCTGTTTCACACTTTAACGAACTCCTCCTAGGGCGTTTTGCCCACCGACCTCAAAATCGGTGTACATCCTCTAGACAAGTGGGGCATCTAAAGTTATCAAAATTTTAAGGATAACTTTTCCGGTCTCTGTGCGACGGAGCCGCAAACGTTTCCCTGAATTCTGACTATTTGGCCTTCAGAGTGGCCTATAAACAATAGAGTTTTTCCAAATGACATGATATTACGCACAAAATTCTAATTTGCCATCCTGATCATAAAAGTATGAGAGCCAAAGTCATATTTTGTACGGCGTAACCGTAGCGATGACAGAAACATCCCATGTTATCCTTATGGGAAAATCGCGAAATCGCTCAAATCACCACATTTTTACGCTTCACACTTTAACAAACTCCTCCTAGGGCGATCGTCCGATCAAACTCATATTTGGGGAAAATCATCTCCACAAGCGGGGCATCAAAATTTATCCATATTTATATTCTAAGTGCTACAGTCTTTGTGTGGCGGACCCGCAAATAGATGTCACAAATGGGAAAACAGCGAAATCTCTAAAATGACCACATTTTTACGCTTCACACTTTAACGAACTCCTCCGTGGGCAATAGCTCGATCAAGCTTAACTTTTGGGAATATCATCTACACAAGCGAAGCATCAAAAATTATCCATATTTATATTCTAAGTGCTACAGTCTCTGTGCGGCGGAGCAGCAAATTTGACTGACACTTGTGTTCATTTGCACTGGATTGGCCATGTCCAATGTGTCGCCGTCTGTCAAGTTCTTTTTTAATTCAAAACACAATAAGGGCGCCATCTTTATCAAGTCGAAAGCGCAGAGTCGGAAGGCCGGCGGCCCGCGAGGGCTGTTGGATGCCGCTTGCGGCTTTAATTCTTCTTTATTCTTTTCTAGAGTAGTGTAGTTAAAAAGCTTTGTCGCCATCTACAGGACAATAACTTATTTGAAGTTTTCCAGTCAGGGTTCAGAGCCCACCACAGCACTGAAACTGCACTAGTTAAAGTCACAAATTATTTGTTATTAGCTGCTGCTGATGGACTGGTCTCAATCCTGGTTCTGTTAGACCTCAGAGCAGCGTTTGACATCATCAACCACAACATTCTACTGCAGAGGTTAAAATGTGATGTAGGCGTCAAAGGCCCCGCCCTCATCTGGTTTGAATCTTATTTATCGGATAGGTACCAGTTTGTTCATGTAAACCAGAGCTCCTCACCTTGTTCTAAAGTAACCTACAGGGCCACAGGGCTCAGTACTCGACCAAATTCTGTTTACTCTTTATATATTGCCTTCAGGTAAAATGATCAGAAAGCTTCCAGTGCTATCCAGATGACACACAGCTGTATTTATCAATGAAACCCGATCAGACCAATCAAGTAGACAGAGTAGTGCTTGTGTGAAAGATATAAACACCTGGATGACACTTAATTATCTGCTTCTTAACCCTGAAAAAAGAGGTCATTGTACAAGGCCCTAAACGTCTACAAGATGCTTTACTTGAGCAGATAGTCTCACTGGGTAATGTCAGCGTAGCCTCCAGTTCTACTGTAAGAGACTTTGGAGTCTTATATGACCAGGAGCTCTCATTCAAAGCGCATATAAATCAAGCCTGTAAAACAGCCTATTTCTATCTGCGCAATATAGCTAAAATCAGAAAAATCTTTCCTAAAAGTGATATTGAAAAACTTATTCCTGCATTTGTAACATCTAGATTAGACTACAGTAACTTGCTTGCAACGTGTCCTAAAATTTCCATAAAAAGCTTTCAACTGGTTCAAAATGCAGCTGCAAGATTACTAACAGGAACTAAAAGAAGATAAATTAAAAACCTCCTGACTTACAAAGCCATAAATGACATGGCCCCATCCTACTTAAGATCTTATAGTACCTTATCATCCAAACAGAGCACTTTGCTCTCAAAATGCTGGACTTCTGGTGGTCCCAAGAGTCTCTAAAAGCACAGTAGGAGGTAGAGCGTTTAGCTACCAAGCTTCTGTATTATGGAATCAGCTCCATAATAAAGAGGCCGACACAGTCTCTTAATTTAAGACCAGGCTTAAAACTTTCCTCTTTGAAATCACTTATGGTCGGGCCAGTTGGGAACAGAAAAAAAAACCTACAGTTTCCCAGCTACGCTTCCCTTGGAGCAACTATGCTGGGGGAAGTATGGCAGCTTGAGCACTATCCTCTGCTTTCATACTTTTTCTATCAACAATATTTAATATTCAATTTCACTTGCAATCTGTTCATTGCTTTTCCTTCTTCTTCTTCTTCTTCTTCTTCTTCTTCTTCTTCTTCTTCTTCTTCTTCTTCTTCTTCTTCTTCTTCTCCCACTTCCCCGCGGGGAGCAGAACAGGCACATTGATGAATCCAGATGCTCCTCAACTGCCTGGGGAAAGGGTCTCTACTCCAAAAAACGGTTCTTCATCTGCCTCGAAGAACTGGTTCTCCTCCTGACCTGTCCAGCTCCACAGTTTATCTCTAGTCCGTCTGAGGGAGTCAGATCTCTTCTTCACTGTAGATCTCCTTGAGGTTTTTCCAGGCCAGGAAGGAGGGTCTAAGGACAGGGGAGCTTGGGACATTTTGTCTAAGGACACAGGATTCTGGGACATTGAGAAGTCCCATATGTACATTGTTTAATCTGTTTTTCACTGCTTCCCCTCAAGGCAACTGCTGTTGTAATTTTGGGCGTTACAAAATTAATTGAATCAAATCTAATTATCTTAATTAAATAAACATTAGACATGATGTTCACATTGTTTGTATTGGAATTTGGTGTTCTGGTTCTCAAGAAGAATTACATGAGGCTTGCCACTTTCAAAGCTTATATCAATTTGGATTAAACCTAAGCCCAGCACCAATCATTAAACCGTGCTTGTGCTATTAAACCAGTAAGAGTATATGCTACATGCGGTTCCTTTAAATCAAAAACAACTGTTCATTCATTTAGTTGTTTATTTTCAAATTAAAGTCATTCCAAAGTCTGGGGTAGGTGAAAAAAGGATCTCGGTTTCCTAATGTGTGCATTGTCTCACCATGTTAGCTGTGGAACTGATCAGCATTTCACAAAAAGACGTTTAGTTATCCCGTTTGCAGCCCTGTGAGTCGTGGCTAAAGAAACGACTGTAAAAGATAAATTGGCGCATTCAGTGTATATTTGATTGTACTCCCATTATCACACTCTGCACTCGGAATATGATGCACATACGATGGTCTTCTAAAGATTATTTTGTCACACTTGATCTCTACCTTACCCCCACAGTCAGCTTGGTCAGTTACTCAAGTTCATCTGTAGCTTTCTCTGCATTTATTTAAATTCTCTGCATCCCATCTTAACATATCTTTATGTAATACTTTGTGTTTTGGGTGGCACAGTGGAGTGGCTTGCAGTCTTGCCTCACAGCAAGCTTTGGAAGTTACTAACTAATAGGGTCCACTTTAAAACAGGACCCCTTAAACAGGCCTGTTTAGTTCCGGATTAGACAGTGGAGAAACTTTAGAGCCATAGCAATACATTCCAAAGCAAACCAGCGTGAACATGTTGTCCCCCCACTGTGATGTCATGGCAAGGTATTAATAGTGAATAAACAAAATTGTATACTACAGTAAACTACTGTGCAGGACATTTTGCCAATGTTCACACTTGTCATACTGTCAGCAATACAGTAGCTCAGAATCACGTTAAGTATTACAACCCTGGCCCGTTACAACCAAAGTGTTTTCTTTGCTGATCACTTCTGGTCAGCACTAGACAGTGTTTCAACAGTATAAATGGACAAAGACTTTCCACTTGGATCTGTCAGCAGGAGATGACTGAAAGTCTGCTGGGTAGCCTCCATCTGAGGAAGACTCCGGATTAAAGCCTTTGCCAGTGGGATAATTATCCACACATGTGCAGGGAGCCCGGCTCAGCACCCACTCATCTTTATAGACACATCTAATTCCTCTGCATTATGTAGAGATTAAAACGGATTTTTTTTTAACAGGACACCATGTGAGGTACGTGATCAAGTGGCACATAATACAAAATGTCATGCCCATATCGTCAACTTTGACAGAGCTATAATATGGTTACAATATTACTAAATAATATGGTGGCACAGTGCTGAGTGGAAAGCACTCTCACATCACAGCAAGAAGGCGTGCATGTTTCTCCCCGTGTTTTGTGTGGGTTTCCTCTGGACACTCTGGTTTCCCCCATCAACTGTGACACCCAGTGCTCCTGAGAGGTTGCCCCAGCTGCACTCAAGTATGGGTCAGACAGAGGAAACATTTATACAGGGGCATCATCTAACCTTAACCGCCACATAACCTTAACTTTAGATATTATTGCATACAAGATTAACTGAGCCTTCTACCATGGCATATTAACTTATCTGGGATTGTGCTTAGTGTCAATAATTAAGTTTTGAGTCATTTTGTGTTCTCTGGCGCTGTCTGTCTATGAGCTTGCTCCTCCATATCCCACATATTCCTTCCTACTCCCTGCAAATGCCAATCAGCAGGTCCTATACATACGTTTTTATTTCTCAGTAAAAAAACATCATAGAAAGTACAGTTAATTGTCTTGTTTTCTGTTCAAAAGAGCAACAGTAGCAACAGTAGTAAATATATATATTGAAAACATCAGATGCTCAGATGTTTTAAGATATTATTTATTACTCTGGCTTGTTCTAGTGTGGATCTGAAACTTGCTGAAATGCTCAACTCATCCCATGATTGAAGACACAACTGTAGCAGCCATCTTGATTTCAGTGATGACATCATGCAGCAGACACTGAAGCCCAGGATGTGTAAGAACAGATGTAGCTGTTCGCGGCAATCACTCAGGCTCCGGTGATCACACATGACTTATGTAAGAGTCATACTCGTGTGTAGCGCATCCTCCTCTGGGCTCCACAGAGATGCACCAGGGCCACACATGACACTGTGAATTACTGCAATGTTGGAGTAATCCAGCTCATACTGTTGTATTTAACTACTGTACATGATTTAGGGAAACCTTTAGAGATTTAAGTAGACAAAAATGGATGGTGAAGTCCTAAAGGCTGCAAATATATCCTGAATCCACTAGTTGGCAATTGTATGTACACAATGAGTGTTGAGAGTTAAAGAGCGGATGTCCACCTGCTGCTAAATTTGGGGGTAGGCATTAACGTTTTTTACAATGTATAAACCTATTTCAGTACCTGGTAAAAAAATGTTTAGTTCCAGTCCCCATTTGGTCATTTTAAAGCCAGTTAGACCCACAAAAACACCTAAAGTGGCAGAGAGGAACGTTTTGTGAATACTTGCCTGTGACTAGCATACGCTGTCCATAAAGTACACTACTTATGGGCCCAAAGTTCTGAGGAGGGCAAGAGACATCCATGAAGAAGTAAAAGGGAATGAATGACAAGTAATTTTAAACTTATGAAACATCTCGTAAGTCTGAGAAAAACAAAAATGTGCACAAACTGCATAACAACAACCGTTGAGTCCTGTTGAGAACACAAAAATAAACTACCCTCAAAGGGATAAAGTTGTCTCATTTTCAGGGCATAGGCCTAGATAAATGAATTTGGTACGCAAGCAAACAGGAATCCACATTTACCACTGCATTTGAAATGTGTCAAGCCGTGCTGCCCAGTAGTCGAGTGGTTAAGGCATCAGCACATGAACGCCACGCTCCAAGTGCAGCCACCCACAGTGTCGAATCCTGACTTCAACAATGTATTGCATATCCTCCCTTTTCTCTCATCCCCCATTTCACGCCTACCTTTCCTGTCTTATAAAGCCTTTGGGCCAAAAAAAAAAAAAAAAGAAGAAGAAATATGTCAAACTTTATTTAAGAAATTATTTCACGGCCCCCAAGTTGAGAACCTCTGCGCTATACAACTGTTACAACAACTCACCCTTATGTCAGAGATAACCTGATGTCATGTCAAAGCACCCTTTTCATCGGTGCATTGTGTGTCGTTAACCCTCTTCTGTTCACCGCATTCTTGTGGCTATAAAGTAGACCTATTTGTGATAATAATGCGTCTGTATTACATCTGTTTATTGAAATAGAAAAGAGTCAAACAAGCAAGCATAAATTATTATTAAAACTGTCAAAATTTAATTTGGCTCCGATCAGATTAATTTGACATCAGATACGTATTGATGCAGCTCAGTTTTTTATGCATGTCAAGTCTATTCTTGATAAATGCTGGTCCAACTTGACAGACCCAGGAAAAAAGACGCAAGTTTCAACTCAGCTTCAAATGTTATTAGATTCAGCTTCTTTAGTTGCAAAAGCAAAGGCACTTTACTACTGTTTTTTTTTTTTTTTAATAGATATAGGTACTACATTTAATTCTATTGTATTTTTTAATGTTTGATAACTAAGCCCTATGTTAACTGATACAAGCGGAAGGAGGATTACGGCGGATTACGGCGCTAAGGCGGGCTTTTTATCAGTATTAATTAGGGGAGATCAGTGAATAATTTAATTGAACACTTAACTAAAAAAAAAAACTGTCAATTAATTAATAAAACTAGATGATGAGCAACATTTTTATGACTTCAAAGTCCTACAGATAGAAGCTGTGTAACCAGCTCAAACAGCCAAACACTGCCTAGGGCTGTAGAATTGTTTTAAGCAGATTTAATTGAAAGGTAAATCTACTCACAAGTACCATCTTTTTGTTTTTGTGCATGCGCTCCTGCATACCTGAACCAAATAAGATCCTGCATCGGGCCCCATCTGCTGTACTTGTACTAAGAATTAACTAAAGATAGATAGAAAAGTGAAAGAATAAAGCAAGAAGAAAGCTATGAAAATGGGTGAGCTGTTTGATTCAATGATATTTTCACATTTTACATAGATATAAGATGAAAATGTAAATATTTAAATTGGTAGTTGGATTGCTGATGAGGTGCTCCCTCTGCTGGTGATTGGTTGTTGGTGTTTGTCTTTTTCAACTGTATTTTAGATATTACATGGGCCATTTTATGGATTACCTGCACACTGTTACCCCACTGTCACTTCGCCTCTGCCCAGGGACGACTGATGAAAATTAGCTTGTAGCTATCTCTGATCAGTGCAATATTGTTATTGAGCATATAAGCAAATACGTACCACTCAGTCTACTCAGCATAATATTGGCTTTACAAATTACAACCTTTTACAGATTTTTGTTTATATGTCAGTTTTCACACACACACTATAAATGTCTTTAACCTCAATGTTTATTTTACCAGATACTGTCAAAACATGACAATAAATAAACTCTCACAGACTGTGTGGGTAGAGCTCTCTCCCTCTGTTGTGGAATTTCTGCAAACAATCACCAAGAAAAGATGAAACAGAACAGAGTTTGTCTTTCTCAAAAGGTGGATGTTTATTTACTCGTGCACAGTAAATAACCATTGTCCAGTTCCAGTCCATCTGCTCTAGTCATTACGCTGTACTCTGCAAATTAATGTTAATGATGATAATGAAGGCTGGAATGAATGGGTCAATTTTACTGGAATGATGCAAATACAGATTATCTCCTCAACTTAATTTTGGCTTTTAGACGAGATGGAAATTGGTTTCGTTTGTTGTGATGGCCATCTTCTTGAGCGGTACAAAAACATCTGGATCTTTTATGAGCGATTGAAAAATGTGTTTATGTGCCTGTTTAATGTCAACAATGACGCAGAGGGTAATCCAGGTAAGAACGTATCTTGTTTTTAGAATATTTTCCATCACCAGAGATTCAAACCGACCAAAGATGTCAATGAAGAGCTATTAGAGACATGTGCTGAAACGCTTCACTGTGGTTTAGGGCCAGCACAAATTTTCAGGGGAGATTTGCTTACTGTTTTAAAGAAACGTTCAACTGGATCGAGGCTGGAGACTTATCAGATTTCCGTTTGTCGATGTACACCGTCAGCAAAGTTTTACAGTTCACAACACAAGCAGCTTCAGCGAAATTGGGCCAAAGTCCCGATTCCTTCCCAAAATCCTGATTCCTTCCCTAATTTGATTGACACAGAGGCATGCATCTTTCAATAGGGCTGCTGCACAGAATTGACAATCAATGAGTAAATAAACAAACAAATTGTGATTTAGAGGCCATTTACGGTGCATATTTTCAGCATATCAAAGAAAAGGTTTCAACAGTAGTTATCCGGACGCTGTTTTAAAAAGCAAGATGTTCCCAGTTTCATCCTAAAGTTATTTTCAATCTGCAGAACTGGCTCTTCTTCTGTTACCCGTCAGCCCTGTTATGGGCCATTATAGTCCCATTGTAAACGGAAGCTCCCTCACCACTGTAAACCACCCTAAACTGGTTTGTTTTCTCTCTTGACCACGGAGACAGGACAATGTTGTAAACAGCCGGCAAATTAAACCATAAATCACCATTTCTGTTTAAAGAGGGGTTTTTGTTTTTCCACAAAAATTGCCTCCTTAACTCATTTTCCAAACCAAATCTTCTCCCTGCTTAAAATCAAATCCAAAAACATCAGCATTTGATAGTGAGTCATTGTCAATCTCACATTCACTCGCTTTAAATCATCAGCATTGGTTTTGAATGATGGGAGGAACACACACTACCTCATCACCATCAGCCCAGGATTGCACCCTCAACCTAAGAACCAGCCTCAAAGCAAAATGCTGTTTCCATTTCATACACCAACACGCGTTCTAAATCCCTAACCTTTGTCTGATGCGGACTAAATGAGTTGTAGTTAATTTTGAATGACGTGTGCTTTTAAGTTTTTGGCTTCTGTATCCGTATCCATCATCATAATGGCAGCAAAGCATGCCTCAAAGACACAACTCTGCCAAGGTAAACAGCAGCAAATAAAGGTCTTTTCAGGTAGAAAGTCAAGTCGGAGCCCTTTCCTCTTTTCACAAAACGCTCTATCCACAAATCACAGCGAATGGTATAATTTATCACAAACTTGGAGCAAAGAAAGTTATGAGTGTTCTCGTCATATGTTTGGGTAACGGGGGAAAAATGTAAGGCCCGCTGTCTACGTAGTGCCTTTACTCTGGCAACACACGCGTCCAGAAGTGATCTGGTTACTGTTCTCATGGCAGATCATGACAAAACTCAGTTATTCAGAACGACAGACTAAAACTGAGCCAAAGAGCTGCAATTTGTGAAGGCATTATGGACTCTCATTAAAGATTTTCACCATCCGCTCCCAAAGGAAACCCCAATATAGCTTCAGTTCTGCAATCTCCTTTCCAACATCCATTTGGAGTTTGCTGAATAATGAACCAGACCTTGTCACCTATTGATCTAACTGACAGAAACATTGGCTAAAACTACCTCAAGACAACATCAGACAAATGGAAAAAATGATATTCAGACTTAATTTGGAAATGGACAAATTTGACCGACTTTGGACCAAATGGGACTTTTATTTTCAGTTAATTGTGCCATAATTATGTCTCTTTTGTTATTTAGTTGATGTCTATTTGTATTTTATGTTAAAATTCGCTCTCTGGTTGTGTTCTGTTTAAACTGTAATATTTTTAGAAATTAAAAAAACACAAAATAAAAAACAAGACTGCTATTGTCTTTTGATTTGGCAAACTAAAGTTTCCAATTCTTCTTGGCTAACGGCTGCTTTTGCTTTATGACAGGGGAAATAGATGTCATGATTTAAAACTTTGGCTGTCCTCATGTGCAAATGCCGCACCTATCTAAGCACCAGTCACCTACTAGGTTCTATTTTGTAATTGGTCAGGAATTCTCATCAGGCCCATGTTGAAGTGATCATGTTGAATTGCATATTCACTGGACTGGGGCGGTTTGGATTGGCTTTAGCCCACAGAAGACCCTTTGGATTTCCATAAAGTCTTTGTTCATGTACCTTTTTAATGGTTTCTACAGATGTGTGAGATATTTAATCCTCTGCTGGCTTTGGGCATTATGTCAGACACCTCCTATCAAAACACTGTGCTTACCACGGAACAGCTCAGCCAAAAGTGACTCTGACCAGGACACGCCACTCACCAAAAAAAAAAAAGATAGATCACATGACAGGTGGAAAACTTACTCCAACTCAGCGTCAGACCAAAATTCTCCATATTGTTACTGCCAGCACTTGTTATATCGATGTTCTCAGTAATAAGTGGTGTACATTTGGATGAGCACAGACCCATACAAACAGAGAAGCATTCACTATTCATCGAAGACATTTTTAGAACTGATTCATCTTAGATACTGTTGTCTTTGGTATAATTATAGAAGAAGGAGTAAGGCAGGCAGACTGGAGAGCAAGAGTAACTGCATTCTGCAAACACATTTCCTATATTCAGGTGATAAACAAGAAAAAGCCATCACCACATATTCAAACAAACAAAGCAAAACATACGATCATGTCTGGATGCTTAAAGTGCTAAACTCTGTATTGACAACAACTGTTAATAACTAAAACTGTCCCATTACATCTTTATTTCGTAATGCATTTTGCAATAAATTTCATTGAAGATGGCCAACACCGGGGGTCTTTTGAACAGATTTTTGGGGGACATTTAGTTCTCCATATGCTCTTGGTTCAAGGTCATTTTTTCACACTAAACCTCCTAAATCGTCATGAGCTATAAAAAGTGAGTGGGGGATCATGCTGAGAAATTAAGCCGGGATTTGTCAGTTTTCCTGTTCTATCTGTTTCCACAAAATCCTGGATGACTTTCTTTCCATTTGTTGTCTCCTCCACACAGCTGATGATTTAGGTGGTAAGAACTTGCGGCCAGTAGCTCTGAGGCAGAGCGGTAACAGCCTGTTGCTCATTACCAGTCAGGCCTTGGGAGCGCACTTTTCCTCTCTGATGGAAGACATTTCTATTCCATTCCGAAGACAGATTGAAGTCTTTTCAGAAGTAATAAAATCCAGACTTGTTCTTTCTTTTGAAATCAATCAATGCCAAGTGTTTCTATAGGATCAAGCAAAGCACATAGGTAAGTACATGGTCGCTGTATGTTGCATATCAGAAATTATGTGCCCGGGCCAGAAGTGTTTGTTAGTCATACTACATGTGCATATATGGGGGTGTCAATAGGAAATCCTTGCATCATGAGGACAACATGTGTTTGCACCCCGTAACCTTTTAGCCCAAGGCCGCAGTCAGGCAGTTTTATGCACTTTAGGGCTTCCAAAAGATTTTAGAACTTACAGTCAATGAAAAAATATTATCAGGCTCAAGATTTGACATTAAGCACCTCAAGTGGTTGACATAAAAGCCTTTCTTCTTCCCAAATACCTCAAGAGTCACAAAACAAATCATCTTTATGATATATGCATAACATTTTGGTGAAGAACATTTTTATCAGGGAGTTTAGAGCAGTGAGATATATATATACTAAATAAGATATATACAATAGAAGAATGTAAGGTAAAAGTTCTTCTAAAGGCAAATAAAAGGATTCAATAGCAAAACGTTTACAGCTTTAGTTTGGTTTCTTGCTATTGAGGTTGTCTGTGACCACAGCTGATGCCAAAGATTGATTGGATTTACTTTCCAAACTTCATACAAGCAAAACTCACATGTGAAACGGAGTGACCACCCGGTGGAGGTCTTGTTGCAGGTGCGCAGGGTGGATACTTGTGAAAACAAATGCACATGTCTAAATTCAAGCTCAAGTGTAATTACTGGTCTCTTATTTGAGTCTAATTTGAAAGATGCTTATCATGTGGTGGAGTTTTCTGCATTTGTTTGTGCTTCATCCGCTTCTGACTGTATATTTTTGGATTGAAGAGGGGCCTCCCAGCTTTTACTGATTGCTGCCTGTGAATTATCTGGTGTAGCTCAGCAGCATCAGTTCCCATAAGGATGTCGAGAGCCCACAACAAAGTCTGAACAGCTGAAAGGCATCAGGACGAGCAGGGAGGCAACCTGAAAATGACCATGTTTATGCACATTTTACATTTGTAACAATTTTACTGTTAAAGTATGGTTATTTTTAACAACTGTCGGAGTTTCACAGTGTCCTATCATAGCATTATCCACTCTGTCATCCATAGACTGCTCCATTGACTGCCAATATTATAAAACAAAAAATAAATGGGCCAATTTCTAAAAGGAAAATGATCAAATACTTCAACTCGAGCCACATGTCGTATTGTGCGTGGACTGCAGGCCCGTTTTATCCTTGAATATTTTTGAATAGCTGCAGTCTGGTGTTAAATGGAACCGTCTGTAAGTGTCGGAGTTATGGCAATGATGCTGACAGTTGACAGGAAGAGTTTTTTACTCTGGTGTGCAATGACAACACTTCTATCAACAACTGAAGCATCACATCATTTATCAGCAACCTTAAAATCTTAGGATATCTCAATACAAAAATATAATTTGTAGAACTTGTTGCACTGGCTTGCTAGGGCAACAAGTGAAGCGCTTTGAATTGCCTTGTGTACACATTGTGCTCAACAAAGAAACTATCCTACCTCATAGTTTGCATAGCAGTGTAAATATTAGGGAAATTATAAACAATATCAGTAGCTGTTAGCAGATATTATCATGATATGCATAATGATATGGTGGGGCAGTGCATTTAATTAAATTACAATTATGATTATTATATAAATAGTGTTATTATGATATCTTGAAGCAAATATACATAATTGTATATATGTATATTTCAAGACTTAACATGTCTAAGTCATGTCTTCATGTTGTCCTCTTGTTTTTCTGGCTGTTGCTGCTACAAAACAATGCATCTAGGCAAAGGAGCTTCCAATTCGACATATTGTGACAGCCCACGATAAATCACAATTGTAATTGTTACATCCATGAAGTAAATATATCCAAAAGTAGTAATCTTGGGAGTTAGTATTGTCTATTGTGTTGCTCCAAGTGCTCTAGGTAAAAGAGATCTGATTACTATTACAGTATTAAACAGAAGGATGTACGTATAACTGCAAAATCTTTTGAACAAATAAAATTGAACTACATTTATTTCTACATTTTATGACACTGTATGCAGAGTTTATTGGTGGCACACCTGAAGTGTCTGTGCTTTCCTTTCCTGCAGGCATACAGCGTAATAATAATATATCTACAATGGGTTTTTGTGCCTCAAGGCCACCACTGTGCATCTGAATGGGAGGAGAAGTCATCTCTAATTTATTGTTCCACGGCGGATTCGGGAAATGGTGTAAGTGCAGCAGACGGGAGCAGACATGGTTAGAGAGGATGTTGAGTGGAACATTCTTTGGAGCCTAACAGTGATCAAGTATGATAGCAGCTGTTAGTGGGGTGGACCATCACTTCATCTACAGTCAGTGTCTGTCTGGTCGGCTTAATGATGTATCCTCATTGCAGGGGTAAAAAGAGTTATTGACCCAGCATTACTGATTCCTCTTCTCCAATATTGAATATGATAAGTCTCACTGTACATTCTCCCTGCAGGTCACTTTGTTACGTAAGAGTTCAGCACTGCCAGGGCAACCCCTGAGCTGCACCTGAACTAGGATATGGCTTAAGGGATCTATTACCTAGTGGATCAGTCATGTGTGCATGTGTTCATAGGAAGTCTACATGTTACATGTAGTCGGAACAACCTACTGGAAATCCACACAGACAAGGAAACATGCTCACTGACAGTATGGGTGTCAATACCAGGGCTATGAAGCCACTGAGCTGTAATTTAGCCACAATTGTAATGCATTACACTGTGACTGGGAAAAGATGTAAATCATGTTAATCACAAAAAAGTTGTACTACCGTACTTGCTCCATAACAGGCAATAAATAAAATGAAAGCATCAAAATGTTGAACTTACAGTGAATTATTTTATGAGTAATGCGTAATGACGCAGACACTATATGTTCTACAGTTTTTTATTATTACTATTATATTTTCCATTCGGCGCATTTCAACTCCTTAACGCTTTAATCTTTAGACTTTATTCTTTCTGCCACAACTCGGGTATTTTAGACCCCCTGAACACCAATGAAAAGTCGCAGGTCACCGAGGCTCTCTCTCTTTCTCCCTGCTCAGGTCTGCGTTCAGCACAATCGTGCAATTTGTCAGGACAAACTAATATTTGAATTGCAAACTGCGCAATCATCAACGGTGAATTACTGAGCTTCGTTTGGTATGCCGCAAAACGCAGCAGAAAACATACACGGGTGGGAAGGGGGTCGTGTGGGAAGGTGAGAGCCATCATCGCCGCTAGCGCAGCTTTAATGTAATTTGTTGTCAATTAAATCTGACTTTTTATCTTAAGTAGTACCACCAGTACTACTTACACACATGTAGTACTCTTACACACATGTTGTACTTTTACGCAAGAACGCAGACACTAAATAAGTTGTAAATAAGTTGTATGTCAATATGCAATTGACATACAACTTATTTACACATGGTCATGAGTTCACATTTGCATAAAGCCTCTTTCTGCAACAGTTGTAAATATCAAATCTCAAATATGTTTATGAGCATTTACTACGTCTGAGAAATATGCACAAACAACCTAATTTCAAAGGCGTGTTCATCTTTTATTCTTTCTGTATTTGTATGTGCACGGAGATGATAAATGGTTTAGTCACATACTATGAAGAAGAGTCAAGCTGAACCCGTGTCAGACACTGGAAAATTACCTATAATTATTCCTGCACAGAAGTTTAGAGTATAACTACTACGCCAGCTGGGAGATTTTAGTTTGAAAGTCTGGTGTGAAAGCTCAGAATAAACACACAGGCTGACCATGTACCTGCGTGGTCGAGTGGTTAAGGCACAGCACACATATGAGTTCGAATCCCAACTCTGACATTTACTTCATGTCCTCCCTTCTCTCTCATCCCCATTTCACACTTTCCTCTCCTGTCTAATAAAGCCTACGGGCCAAAAAATCTTAAAAAACACCCAATTAAAACACCCAAAAACTTGAAAGGAGGAAGTAGTTCCTTTAATCTGTTACCCACAACTCTAACTTGTTCACAGCTCTAACAAACCCTTTGGGACATCACTTGTAGCACGTATGCACTGCAAACACACTGTAAACCCAGTGTGTAACCAAGTGTAACTTAGGAACCGGGGATATATTCATAATACACACACAGCATTCTGAGGTCGGATTTTGTCCCTAGGTGCTGATGATGTCTGAATGTCTGCCCTTCCCTTTTGATTGTATTGTATTTTGGAAATTTTTAAACTGACAATTTCTCTTGAGAAAATTTATCTTGGCCGAAGAACACATTGTATTACAAAAACAACAAAAAGTCGTGTCTTTTTATTGTCTAAACTGCTTTTGTTGTTTGTTTTTGGGAAAGACAAGGAGCAACATTATGGAGTATTTCACATGAATCAAGATCCTTAACAAACCTGTCAGGGTAAGACAATCTCTTATTTGAATATTGACTGGGTTTTTAGTAGGGTACATTTCAAACCGGAGTGAGAAAAGTAATTGGACATGGATTAAAGGTATGATGTGTTGTTTTTTTGTTTTTACTTTGTTTTCTACTTCAAACCAAAGAAACTCAAGTGCTTTGAGAAACATTAAAACTTTCTAATTGGCTGTTGCCCAAGTTCGGCCCACAAATTAATACACCCGTCTTTTGGGAGAAGCTGGCCCCTGTCCAGGGTGTACCTGGCCTAAAAGTCACTAGGATAGGCTCTAGTCACCCGTGACCCCGGACGGGAACAAGCGGTAGAAATATGCAAAGTGTTAGAATTAAGTTGCATAGCTGCAGGATGAGCACTAGAGGACAGCTAATACTACTTTATGTGTGGAGTTTGCATGTTCTCTCTGTGTCTGTGTAGGTTTCCACTACTACTAAAAACAGGCTCCCTCTGTCTGGGGCAAGGACTCTCCTGAAAAAGAGAGTAGAGTAAATCTCATTGGGACCTTCTTGGTCCTGGATTTTCATGTTTCAAAACCGAAAACAAACCAAAAGTATATCAAGTAGTTGTACAGCCCTTTGCACAAAGGTTACCCTTCTCTGGGTCCGGACCACACATCCCTCTGGACGACAGAGTCTGCTTCCAGAGGGATGGGACTCAGAAACGCTGTAAGAGAGCTGTCTCTCAGAATCCCTCCTTGCAAATTTCACAGTTTGATCGTCACACAAATCGAGGGGAGCTAATGGGGCTACCAATGATTTTAGAGCAGACCTTAGTAATGTTCATCAGGTGATTGCGGTCCGGAACACTAATGGAGAAAAAATACAAGTGAAGGAGAATGTTATAATACTTTGTAGGCAGCCGGAGCTTTCTCGTGTTTCTCCTTGAGCTTGGCAGCCTTGGTGTCGGGGGCTTGTCTTTGGCACTCTGCGTGGACCACAAGCTGCCCAGCCTCTTGGCGATGTCACTGATGGAGATGCCAGGGTTGTCCTGTTTGATTTCGGAGCGGTGTTCTGAGCAGAACACAAACCAGGCAGAAGGTGGCCTCTCAAAGTATTGGGGTCCTTCTTCTTCTTGGCTCCTTTGGGTGGCACCTAGTCTTCATCTCAGAGTTGTATCTGACATTGTCACAATTGGTCAATTCTAGTGTTGCAACACACAGTTCAAAAACAGCAGGATAGAGATATTCTAAACAAATGGGTTTGGCAGTTCAGGCAAATTTATCAAATCAAAGCCACTAGAGATTAGACTCACAGTTAGAGACCTACATCAGAGAGATCTGCATCATATCACGGCATTGGTTCTGATTTCAAATGAATTTTGCATAATCAATTGAATTGCCAATACTTGACTAGGTGAACTTGCAAATGTCCCACTGCTACGTATAAGTTTACCATGTATCCTTGTTTTTCAAATCTTAATAATGAAGGAAAGCAGATTTTTATGGGCGTTAGCATGACTACAGACAACATGACGCTAAATACTTTGTACCTGTACTTCCTGTGGTGGTATTTACTCCAGATGGCAGCTAAACACTTACATCTGGAAGGGTCAGCATGAGCTAACATGCTAACAGTTGGAGCAAACAGAGGAAAAGAAAGACATGCAATACCAATTAGCGTAACATTTGTACAGTGGATAGATGGAGCTGATTACACTCAAGTACAGTTACTCCACAGTCATGGCAGTGTGAGAGCTGGAATAATGACCAGATCTGTCTTCTCTTCACGCCTAAACAGTTTCGAAAGCCGGCATATGTTATAATGCTTTTCTGTATGTTGTGCTTGCCATTCTCACCAGCTTTGGAAACAAATGGAAGTGTCTAATCATGCACATGTGAGGTCATTTATGCCGCAGCTTTCATCAGAACAAGGGTTTCAAATGCCTTGCAACAACAATAGATAGTTGTGATCCCGTGCAGACCAAAATAAACATGCCAGGACTGTTAAGTTAACCATTTGTCCTTCATCACTAAAATGACAGCTGATACAAGTGGGTAGGGCAGTCCAATGAATCAAATGGAGAGAATGTAGAGGCACATAATCATCAGTTATGTGTGGTTTGGAGCAGAATTCAGAAGAAATTATTCTATTGCAATTGTTCCAAATCAGTCTTAATTATGTCAGTGAAATTGATATTGAAAGGAATTTTGATTTGTTTTTAAAAAGACAAAATTATATTGAATCAACTGGTGACATGTGCATTACAGCTAAAATCTGAAAATGTGGAAAGATCCTAATACTGAAGCACTGAAAATATGGAAGGAGAGGATGATGGACAATGCTGCGAGATGTTGATGAGGGTAAATATAAAGGAAGAAGCAGGGATTGAGCAGCAGTGGGAAAGTTTTTCTTCATGTGTGTCTGGAACCGTTTAAATGTGTTTTTACGTTCATTCTGTTAAAGTTACGCATTATTTTTATTTTATACTGTTCTGTCTTTGTTCTTTGTTCTGTATGTGAAAATGTGATGAAGTAGAAAGCTAAAAGGCATCCCATTTTGAGTTCTCCAGCTGTTTAACTTTGAGCTCCGCCTGAATTGCAATTCTAACTAATTCAAAAGGCAAAGTTCTTAGGTAATTGTACAAACGATATGTTTTTGTTTTTGTCTTCTATAGTGCTTTTATATTACACTCAAAGTCAGTTTACAATTCCATCTTTATGCTATCACCAGTCTCTGCTTAAGTACCACCGCCTGACTAATCAACATTTAGCAAACATGTGCTTTGTTGATGCAAAGAAACCAGACAACGACTGAATTTCTGATCAAAACAAAGGCATGAGAAATGAGTTAATATCAAAGGGCAGCAGAAACATTGAAGTGGGAACCATGTTTTCCTTATAACATTCTCACGTGGTCCATGTGGTGTCTGCTCAGTGCTGACTACTGAGTTATATGCCGACATATGATTGTGGATATATCACACAGAGGGTTAAGAAGCCTGGATGAAAGCACGTTTTTGGTCATGTTGTTTATGAGAGTCCAATGCAATTTATTTTTCAAGACTTGCAGACTGCTGCCGCTATAATAACCATTGTAGGATTTTACACGCGAGCCATTCAAAATACCATCCATCATATGCTTCTGGTTTGGCCATAAGTCAATATACCTACCACTTTTAAAGACAACTATTTTGGCTTTTAGAGTGCAACAAATGACATTTTAATGAATTATCCGTAGCATGTTACACTAGGCATTGGAATAACAAACTGCAGTAATGACTTGTGTTATTTTTGGCTCCCAATAAGCATGAAGAACTGAGTAAAAGTTGTAGAAACCAAGTGTAAACCGCCAAATAAGCTATTACAAAAAGATGTAAGGGTTTTGACACAGCACATTCAATGCAAGTTAAAACGCAACACGACCAAACTACAATTGAGATGTGAAATTTAACACTTTATATGGTTTTACAGCACTACCTTTGCTGTTTTTAATCTATGATCTGATGTCTATTTTTATTTTATTGTGTGTGGTGAATATAAACCAAATCCAATCCAACTGCAAACCAGTTCTACCAATGGGTGAAAATAAAGTTACCTCAACCCTTTTTCATCCAAACCAGCACAGAGATATAAACAAAGAGAGCGGAAATTATAAATCAAATTGGTTTTGTTGGACTGACTACAGAGCAGTATTGTAGCTAGCACTACGGCCTCATAGCAAGAGTGTTCTATAACGACCTCTAAAAACATGTACAGGGGCCAGGACAGTTTAATAATACAAAAAAAATCAAGGCACTGCAGAATACAAATTAAGGAAAGGTAATGTGGGTTAAGAGGTATACAATCATAATATAGTGCCAGTAAAATAACAGTCAAATATTTTGACACTCACAATTTCAACATTTTATAGTAACAATATTTCCCCAGCTCGAACAAATACAGAAGTCCTTCAGGTAAATCAGGCCAGAGTTATATTTGAACTGAATTCACCACAAGAAGGATTTTAAGGAGATTGTATGGCTTTAGTGGTTTCACACATTATTATATTTCTGAATGAACAAAATGGGGTTACCATACTTCTATAATGAAAGAGTGCCAGTAGGTGGAGACCCTTTTTGTTGAAATAACTAACAGCAAAAGGCTGCTAAGAAATGACGATTCCTAGTGTTCTTTTGGAAGTATTTGATTGAAGAAGTATAATAAGCTAAATACACTGACAATAATGTTTTTCCTTTGGCAATTGGAAATCCTCTCACTCTGCTGCCAAGACAATGACTGGCTGATGTGTCTTTAACAGCTCCAAACATTAGTGCATTTGAATGGGGGCCTTAAACTTGGATTATAGAATGACAACTGTGTGATCATCCATAATCCTCTTGTTTTGCTCCCACTCTCTGAGCACTCCTTTCTCCTCTTTGTGTCCAGATGAGACCAATTACAATAAATAATGTGTATGCTTCTTAAGAACAAGTGCTGGAAGTGAATGAGCTATTCATGTGCATGCTTTTATGAACATGTAGAAACATTTTGAAATTAGGCATTATTCATTCAATCAATATAGTGACAGTAATTTACTTCTGCATCCAGTTGCTACAGCTGCCCTGACTGAAGGCTGACAATCTCCGACTGCCTCCATGACAAGGTGGGGGTCACATCTTCCATACTTTTCTACTTTCAAAGCGTTTTACCTCTCAACCAGTGGATGCAGACACTGAGGGACGAGGGGGGTAAAAGGTCCTGCCCTCACCTGCGGCAGCTACGGATGAACCACCAACCTGTGGTTCAGTGGAGCCGCTTTACCAACAGTGTTGGGTGCCTCTCTGAGAGGAGCAGGAGCACCCATGGAGTCTGGGGCAGAGCTGGAACCCAGCATGAGAGGCCTGAGTCTGGGGGAGAGTGGGGTAACAACAACAACAACAACAACAACAACATGCACTGGTCAGAGTATGTCATTTTCACACTAATGGGACACTCTTTAAGACTTTTTAGGAAATCACATTAATTAAAGATGATCGCATTATTTAGCTAAGTAGAAATAAAAATTCCATACATCTTTCTTATACACAAAATGTAAAAATAAGTATCTCTTCATCTTGACATTCTTGACAAACAATTGAACCTCCTAAACCCCAACTGAGTCAATTCTAAGTTATAAATCTCTACCTCGCGTCTTTGTCACATATAATATATTCCAAGATATATCTCTGGAAACTTTGAGAAGCACTATCCAATCTGTTTAGCTTTAACTATAGCTTAATTGTGCGATTAGTTATGACCAGTGAGGTCTCATCACGAGGAAGTGGAAATGTGTGTGCCATAAATCTGGAATATTTACATGCTCGAGCTTCTGGATGATGGAACGAGCAGTTTGTATGATGGTTGCTTGATTAACCTCACATATGAGCTACAGTTGTAAAACTTCCTGACATCAAAAGCTATATCACATGTTGATACAAGGCCTTTCCAAGTTCTCATGCGTCCTGTCGCGCTTTCCACACATGCAAACTCTCTTTCCTTTTGATTACAGGAATATTCCAGACAAAACATTTCCAAGACCTAATTATTTATTGCTTTAAAATACTGCGTGTAAACAGGCTTGATTCAATTTGATTCCCTTTATGAGACAATGATAACAACATGGCAAACCTCAAATAAAAAGACATAAGAAAATCCATTGTTCTTCAAAAGGTTCGATCATGTTTAATTGCGGGGACGTGCTAAGATGGAGAATGGGGTTTCTTTAAGCACCATTAAAAGGCTCAAATAAATGCCTTTCATTGTGACTGTTAAAATAAATATGCTGAATGATTGTGTGAAAATCAGCTCTTTATGAAGTCAGAGAGAGGGGCTGCCAATGTTAAGAGAAAATACATCCTGACAAGCCAAAACCTCACTTAATACACGGCAAATCAAAGCATGAAGTTACACAAATTGACCCAAGGGACAACTTTTCAAAGTAATTCAACAGATCATAAGAATTTCATTTGTGCATTGGGAAATGAGGGAGAGTGGCAAGTGCAAATTAAGGGCTTGATTTCGCCAAATTTTCCAGCATCGCCACAACTGAGAGCGGCATGGTTACGTTCCTCTATGGTTTGGTCAGGGTGGTGGAAGGGTGTCCCCTATATAGAAACTCAGCGCAGCGGGTTTTGGGGCTTACCCTTTGGCCATTATTATAGAGTTGTAGTTGGTATAATAAGTATCCAGGGAGCATGCCATGTGATTGGTGCTGGGTGACGCTGGGTATTATAACTAAACACTCACACTGGATTGTGGCAACACCATTTGTTCCGTGTGATTAGACAGTGAGTTTGTGCAATAGGAAAGCGCAAACAGATGACTTATGGCATTACTCAGTGAATTCCTCCACAAGTATATTTTTACCGCTCCTGACACAACAAATTAAAACAGCTCTATTACAACTATTATAAGGCTCATTTCTTATGTTTATAGCTGTCAATGGAGCAAAATATAACAACATTTATCGTCTGGAACAAAAGTGCAAAATTAGCAGCGATCAACTTTTTTGGCGTGTGTTTGACAGGACAGTGAACAATATGAAATAGGGGTTTTGAGTGGGGAGAGACAATCAGCCAACTGTCAAAGCTGGAACCACTGTACAATGTTGAGGCCAGAGCAAAGCCTAACATATCCCTGTGACCAAACCACCAGACTATAATGATGAACAGCTTTGCTATCTTTTTATGCTATAATCATGTAGCTTTCTTTGTTGTGTGCAGCTCATACTCATGGCTTTCACAATTATACAAATCTAGGGCTGTTGCCATAGTAATGAACAAAATATTATATTTTGAATGGGAAAAAGACAACATGTTGTATATATCAGGAAGATGAAACAGATTAATACAGCGGGCATACTGTCATTTTACTTAGAAAATAAATGGAGTTTTAATTTACTGCACTTGATTTTCTTTCTTACTTAAACTAAAATAGCCAAGCTGAGCACTTTGTCAGCTGGAATTAAGTAAGCATCAGAACCATTCATTTAACAACAGAGCTTTATTGTTCATTAGAACTCTCACAGCCTCTGTTATGCAGCTTTAGTTATTTTTCCTCTTTGTTTACCACCCAGGAGCAATAAACCGGGATCGGAAACATGCACTTTAAAACAGCAGTGGTAAACAGAACCCTATGAATCGCCTATTGTACTTAAGCCTAATTATTAACCCACCAGTCTCACCAGTTCCCCTTCCAATTCAGGCATCATGCAAGCGACCTGATGGGGCTAATTCCACCAATTAACTTCTTTATGGGTCTTTAAACCAATCACTGTAGCTGATTTTGGTGCAGGGGGACATCTTACGTTACATTTTTGTGCTCAGGCATTGGCAAGTGTATGTGTTTTTCATTGCAAGGCTTCCAGATGAACCAGATGTTACTTCATGTGGTCTGCGGCCCGGCCCCTTCAAGTTTAGAGAGACACTCATATGTCCACCCATCTTTACACAACGCAGAACGCAGCAGGCCTCCAGTCTACAAGCACACCCCCCTAAAAGACACAAGGAGTAAAAACAAATGATGACACAACTACAAACAAATGGAAAAAAAAGCGAATTATCTAAAAGCTGTGAGAGGTTGTGATAGAAAACAATGAAGTCCGGCAACACCATGAGATCAAAAAGTGCCAGACTTGTATGCATAAACATTGCAGCAAATGTTTCCTGCTGGGGGTCGTGCTAATGGTGGAAATGATTCATCGGACGGCACTGCTGGCTAGGTGATCACATCTGGAAGCAAGTCAGAAGCAGAACTCGACCAAGTCCTTTTGTGAAAATGAGCCCCCAATCATCATTTGCAATCTAATGGTTTCATAATGCAGAGAGAAGAGAAAAATCTTTCAAAATTGTCTGTGTGTGAAGTGTATGTCAGCAGTTAGCCATTACAGAGGCATCTATTCCGGGGTGTAAATGGATTTAATGATTAACATCAGTAGAACGAGCAACAAAACTACTGGAGCAACAAGCTGAAAGACGTGCAGAGATTTTGTATATATCACCTGACAGTAATTTATTTTAATGCTCATTTATGGCAATTTGAGGGCGTGCCAAAAGAAACAGGTCCAATCATTTTATTAAGTGCTCATAAAATACTGTTAAAATGAAAAACAAATGGACTTACATTGCTGGGAGGAATGAATCAATTGGTGTTTACAAGACTTCCAGTCATCTAAAAGGGGCAATTAATGCTCCCAGATATCCACATCTGCTCGTTGGATTTTATGGACAGAAATAAACTTCACAATTTTAAGGTGGGATGGAAAATTAATAAGATAGTGGACCCCTGCATCTCACTATAGTCATTACGGAAGTACTGTGTGAAACTAATTAAAGTGTTAGTTTTTAAGAGTTCACACTAATAATAACCCTAAACCAATATTCCATAAAATAAAAAACAGATTACTTTATGAAAAAGTACCTAATGTTCCCTATACAAAGCACTCAAACCAACTCCACACGTTGGCTCTGTCCAAAACATTTACATCACATCCTACATATTGTAGTCATAAGGAGCAGCCTTGGGCAAAGCTAATTCGGGCGGTGTTTTTATTCCATGGCTTTCATTGTAGATTCCACAGAAAGATTCCAAAACCTGTTCTAAGAAAGGTAGAAATTGTGAGCGGTTATTTTCCAGCATTCATACATTGTAACTGAACAGGGCCTCCTACTGGCTTAGATAGCAACTCCAGCTCTTTCATATTTTCGTTCATTGAAGGGGCCTCAAAAACCACACACAGACTGAGAATTCACATTATGCAATGTTATTTTGTCATGTAATTACTATTTGTTTCAATGTGGTTTTCATGGTTTGATGCTGACTTTTTAGAAATACCATTTCACTCAAAGTTTCACAGTTCTACAACAAGCTCCGAATGCTATCTTTATGCTTTCTTAGACCTTGCACGAATCCTTGCAAGCGTGTAGCATTCACTCTTATGTCTCTTTCACAGGCCAGTGAGAATTTTCCTCATTAGTGACATCATTAACTTTTTATAGTTCAAACTAACGTTCACTGCTTTGTAACCAGCAACATTTGCCATAATTTATTACAATCTAGTTTTGTGGGCGTCACAAAAATATGCTTATCTTATAGTTCTTAAACATGCGCCCAACTTTTCTGGTGGAGGGACCGGAACCTGCTTGTCTCCATGGATATGTTAATGCTTTTGCATGGAATATTCCATAGTATGGCATTAGGCTTGCCTAGTTCAGTAGTAACAAGCAGGTGACGTGAACAGACAAAGTTACAGGTCAGGTAGTTTGGGGTGGGTTTTTTATATCCTTTTTGCTTCATTTCCATTTAAATTTGTCTTTTTATAGCTCAAGAAATGTGCAACATTCTTGTACATGCACAAGTTTTATAAATAAAACCCCAGATCTGTGGAGAAGCGAGCCCTACTCATAGTAAGAATATATGTTTTTTAAGGTATTCTTTAACACTATTCTTTAACACCTAGAACAAATGAAAGATAGATAAGTGTAATGCCATACTATGTAATAAATGCAAAGCAATAGCATCTCCATGCATTTAAGTATTTGCCAAATGTATGTAATTTGGTTTACTGGACTGACAAGACCAGAGTTCCAGGAGTAAATAAGAAAAAAGAAAAATCAATAATACCATCATCTCCTAATAATTCTAGTGTTGATTCAAACTGGCACCACGCTGTGAGTGCGTGTCTCCCTATATTTCCCTCCACACTCCTTCATCTTGTTTTTCGTCATGACATCATCCCTATCTGTTTGCTCAGGATAGTGTTACTGCCCCATGGTCCTGTCCTAAGCTTCTCCCTAAGGAGTCGCCGCATGGATCTGCCAGCTACCTCATACCTAATACTTTGTTTACTTATTCAACTACAGCTACATCTCCCCCTTAAACAAATCTGACCTCTGCCCCCTTTAAATACTTTGAAAGGAAAGAATAACAAATAAAACGCTTAACGGAGACATGCAATCGTCAGTATGGAGTCTTGTAGAGCTTGTATTAGTCAGTGTATGGATCCAGAGGGGTCAGCACCTCTTTGGATCAGTCCATTGTACAAATTGTGGACGTTTTAAAAGCAGGTTGGGAGCCATTCGCACTGTATAGTCTAGTGCACACACTTTGTAGATTGGATCTCTCTCTTTTCCTAACCCCTGAGAATATACCACTTCACATCTGCGAGTTGAACTTACAAGATTGTCCATAAAATGCCTGAGAGCGGTTCCTCTGTCTGGCTGCACCAAAAGCTCCAGTAAGTTTATGGGCATCCTGTCTTAAGAGAAGAAAGGCTTAGCAGCTATGTGGGCTCAGGATGGAGAGAGGGAACACAGACTGCCTCTGGTTACAGCTTAGACAAGGTGCTACACAGATCAAATATTTAAATTAAATCATGCTTATTGTATGTAATTGGTGATATAATAGTTGAGTGTTGTCTGACAAAGACCATGCCAATTTGTGGAAGGCAGCAATGTAAAGACGACTCAGAGGGGATGCAACTGTGACTTTTTGACATGTTGCGTCACCATATATATAATCAGGGAAAATTAGCGGAAAATTCATGTTAAAATCTTTGCAGAGGTCCACATGTGTCGCTCACTTACTCAAGGCATTCTGGGCATTCTAATTCACCACAAAGAGCTTTTCACAACTTTCTGAGCCTGGAGGAACTTTGGCTCTTGCCGGCTTACAAAAGGAACAATCACAATGTGTTGCCAGAGCACTTTTTCACAGGCTGCACTGACTAATGATTGGTGCAGGTGCTGGGCTAAGGTAGGTCCAAAACAGGTGTGTCAAACATAAGGCCTGCGATGTTTTAATCCAGCCCGCAAAACATTTCTTATTTATATTTATACATTCCTGATCCAAATGTAAGCGTTTTTTTCACCAGAACTACGAGTCCCACAATCCTTTGCGCTGCTCAGTTCTTTCGTGCTGCTGGAGCCTTTCCTCAGTCCTGAGTGCCGACTCGCACACAACATTACAGATTTGACTTGAGCAGAGGTCTGAGCGGGGAAAGAGACGTGTGGCTTTGGGAAACACGTGGAAGAAAGAAAGAGACGGTTTTGTGGATGTTAGAGCTGCGGCGCTAATGTGGAGCTGACAACAAGAAAACAAACTTCTGTGATGATGCTTTGTGAGGAAAACATCCAAACCAGTGCAAACCTGGACAGATCAGGAGCTACAGGTAAAAACACATGTCAGAGTGTAATAAAGTATGAACATGACAGAGTGAAGCTGCTGTGAGCTCTGACTGTGTCCACACTAATGTGACTGTGAATACAAACACAATGCACTCATTTTAGTCACTACATGAAGAGTTTATTCTCACTAAGCTTAAACTCATATTCATATTGAGTTTGTGCAGCAACATCCAACATGTCTGTTATATCAACATTTCATATCAGAAATCATATCACAAGTCCATGTTACTGTTCCTGCTGCTGATGCACGAACATGGTCTATCACCTGATGTAGATTTGTGCAACTAACTCTTACTAGGCTGTATGAAGCTAGTGAAGTTTGTACATACATTTTACGTTATGTTACGTTATGACCCACCCTGGGCATCGAAATTCGTCCAGCAGCCCATAATGAACTTAAACTAACTGGATTTACTTGTAGGAACTGCCAATGCAGATGAGAGACTCTGTGAGGTTAATTTAGCTTTCTGATTGGATAATCATCTTGATAACCATAACACCAAATTACAACATAAACAACTTGCACATCATGTCTAATGTTTTTGTAATTAAGAATAAATTAGCATTGACATTGTTATCAGTTGATTTGAACATGTTTATCTTGTATCAGTGTACACACAGAGGTAATCTAAATTGAATGGTTCCATTAAACCACAATATGCTTTCTTGCATTCTTTGTCCAAGCAAACCAGTGGTTTATGTTGTACAGGTGCTATTCTTGGCATAACCACATGTAACAGCCACTGGTCAGTAAGCATTGAGGATTGTCACTTTAAGGTGGACACACCGCAACCCTCTGGCTGGTGGGCGTGCTCTTAACACAATGCCATGGACATTATATAACAGCGCAGGTATGTGAACATTTTTGTTTTATAATTGGTAATAACCATCGTAATGAACAAAAGGTGTGTGCCTGGCCAGCTTTAACTCACTTTTATTGCCGCATCAAAATTACAATCAAACCTTCAGTCATTTGGTTGATTTACCGCCAGCATGTCCAATGGGCTCAGTGTCCAGTGTACGTGTGGAGGGAGTAAGTGGGGCAGTGGGGCAGTCTGGGAGGAAATCCCGGGGCCCTTTTCATGGCAATGGTTTCATGAGCTCATAACCAGGAGTTATAAGCTTATACATTGGCCAGCCAGAGCTAAATGAGGTCATGCTTTTTGCTTGTGATCAAACCCAGGGTTTCCTGTTTGGGCTTTCTTCTGTTTTTCCAAGTCCATGTTAGAACAGACACCTCAACACCACATGATGTAACTTAGCTGTGTGTGTGGCAATGGTCATTTCTTTTTTTTTTTTAAACATGTTTCTGAATCATCACCTTTTAGCGCACACCTCCGAACTTTTTCCCTCCGACAGTCAATAAAAGGCAGGACCAGACGCACTGCCTGAACTGCACCCGACATGGGAATATGCAGGGAAATGCTGACTTGACACATGCTCGTATTGTTTTAGTGGAGGAACGTGATGAGTGCAGAGATTTGAACGTTCTAATGAGTGGAAAAAGTCGGGCCTGCGAGCAGAATTTGCATGAGGCCTGAAAAGTAATCATCCTGCAAAACACCAAAACCCAACAGTCAACCATAGTCAACACAGGCTCATCTTTCCAATGATTCTTAAAGACATATGGGAATTTGTTTTGGCTATAGGCTATAACTTTGAAATTGTTATAAAAACCACAGTACAAGACTTTATAGAGCAAACAATGCCACAAACGTATGTAGAAACAGCTTTTTTTATATAATTCAATTGAACAATTTCAGATTTTTCATTTGTTGGTATGTGATATTTAACATAGAAAAAGGAAGAATTTCAGTATCAGCAAAAGGGTAAGGTAATACATTTAAACTAACCAAATAGGCACGTGGGCTTTAAATCACTGTCATTCACGAATTAAGTGTTTTGGATCATAGACGGAACGAATGGAAATTAAGACTTTCCTGAATAAAAGTTGAGACTTAATTTGTCTGCAGTAAAACAAAAGGAAAACCTAATTGGCCCCACAAAAGCACTTCTCCTGTGACTAAATCTTTCAGCACGTTCTAACAGTAAGGTATGACTTCATCATCACAGTTTTTTCTTCTCTCTAGAACTGATGATGTCATGGCTTACCTTTTTTCCAAGGCTCACTAATGACAGCCTGTAAATCTCATTATCACATTAAGCAATGTCTTGTAATAGGCAGCACATTACTCATTGTAACTTCAAGCCTCGTTCACAAGCTCCAGGCCAATGAGATCGCACAGAAGCCTAAAGAATCCATGCAGGCAGGTGATGAGGGAAACGTTCCATTTAGTCTAGTCCAGTTTGTACACTCCATGAATAACACTTATAGATCATGATTGCACATTTTAAAAACTCTACTAAATACATGACTTCTAGATTGTAAATTGTAATAATAGTAATAGAATTTATTGAACATCTTTCACTTGTGGGGGATCAATATTAACACGATAATTAAAACAATGTAATAGATATATTGTTTGCTAATTACTTACAGATCAAAATCCTACCATCTGAGGCAGTTTATCTAGTGAATCTGATCAGTTATCCGCCCTGTACTCCGGTCATGACAGACGGATTGGGCGTGTGTAACAGGACAGCTGTCAATGAGGTGTTTCTGAAAGCGAAAACGTCTCAACTGCTGCCGTATCTGCGTCGCTGGACTTCGAAGTCGGTCTTCCCTGTTTCCTTCCATTCAGCTGTACACAAGACAGAGACATTTGCTCAATAGAGACAAATGGAGTCCGTGGCAGACGACCCAGTTGAAATTAAACTGCTGAGCCAGGGAACAAGACTTTCGAATTGCAGTATAGTTTTGACCCAAATAGATTTTACAGCCGCTGAGTCTTCTGCTTCGACGCTGGGGGAGTCAAACATATGAGAAAAACATCAACGTGGAGGTGAGAGCAGACGTTATCTACGGTCAGACGGGGTTCAATGCCATGTCGCTTTTGAGGGAAATAGCTCTCAAAAGAAGACTACCCACTAAAAAGGCCCTGTTCCTGTTTGCATAAAGTCTCTAAGCCCTGCCTATTTGTCCAGCAGGTATCCTATGAGTGAATGGAACAGAAACATGAGACGAAGAGGAGATAGCAATGAGGGATTAAGACATATTCCTCCCATGCGAAGTGAGGGTTTTCCAATCGTCTAGACTCTGATGTATTATGGCAGCCTTCTCACCACTTAACCTTAGGGGAAGCTGGGCTATAGACATTCATCTGTATCACGAAACCACCATCTCCCTGAGTCAGGCCTCTTTTCAGGCGACGCCGCGGAGCCTCCAATGGCGAGCCGCGAGCAGCTACTGGGGTTAAGTCATGGAAAAACTGAGGCCCCACAAGTTTGTAATTGCTTAATTGGATAGACCCTCGACTACTCCCCAACTCTCGCTCACTCTCCCCCCCCCCGATCAGCATGCATGAACGGGCTCTCGCGCTCTCTCCCCCGTGGCTACCTGCACATGGGAGAGAAAGGGGGGAAGAGGGGGTCTGTGCTGTGGGTTATTTGTGGTTCTGTCATTTGAAGATATTTTTCCAGCTCCAAACCACTTGGCGCACAGGCAGCAGAGATGGTCTTGGCAGATAAGAATAGACGGGATATGCTCTTTCGACGGCGTTTGAGTCCCCGGTGAGTCAAGTTGCTCAAATTTGGTCAAAAAAGGCAACGTAAGTCCAACAGCAGCTTCTTTAGACAGATGATATAACAGACATTTACCTACAAAATGGTCTTTATGTTCTTATAAATCCTGGCTAATCACAATCACCTATGCTACACTAAAGTATGGATTATGTGAATGTGAAGACTTGTAAATGCCAACTTTACAAAGCCGTAGAGCCAGTTTGGTGCAATAAGAGCACATAGTAAAGCTATAGTACCACAGGAGCCGGGTCATTCACAGCTCTCGGGGGGCGTACTCACACAGAATTTACGGTAATCTCAACATCAGCGCTTACTTTTCAACTGAACCATCCCGGCCAGCTCAACCTTGGCCAAGTCGATTTGCCACTTTGAGCGCTGACAAAACCATGAAAGTCAGCCGACCCTATAGCCCCCATAAGGCCCTGAAAATGGAGCAAAGAAAAAGGGATTACTCAGCTTTACTTTTCTACTTTTCTAACACGATTGTATATTTATAAAATGAATACTTGCAAAGACACATGGCTTTCTAATCAGTCTGTTTTAGGGATTATGAACGCTAAATCAAAGCAGTGTTACTCAAATAAAGTGATCAAAGTATGTATCTATAGGAATTACTTCAGTCTATCAATTTGATAACACTGCTACCATATTTTGAGCTATCCAGCAGATGCACAAAGTCAAAGGATTTCCTCCTGCACTAAATTTCTGCCATTGCTGTCACCACGCACACATGACTTACGGTACTCCTCGCTGCCATGGTGTCATAACTCTTAGAATCTGAGGTAGACAACATCATGAAATGTGTTCTCCGGAGCTTTTTATGACTTAATCTTACATAGTTGAAGTATCCATCATATGCATGTGAGGATTAAGAGCTCAAGATATTTATATTTATATAATATTTGGCGTAAACTAGATTGAAACTTGATTTACCATATGCACTAGTCGGCCAGAACGAATCAAACCTTAAAATCTTGGACGATGAAGCTTGTGGATGATCCGTGATGGTCTATGTGTGGTATTTTCCCAAACTGTAAAATCTAAATGTCTTTCAAAGATGCTAACCAGAACAGTGCCAGTAAAGACTCATGAAAGCAATGATTCATTTTATGTAATTGGGCAACCGATTGTAAAACTCAGAGTCTAGGAATACTATGGCGTTCTGGGTAAAATTGTATTGCCATTAAAGACACATTGCAATATGTGTTAACGTTTCAGTCAAAATAATGATGCACTGTTCAGACGAAAAGAGACAAAACCGAAAGTCGTCTGAATAATAAAATCAGCACATAATGTAATAAATAATTCAATAATTGCCATAGAAGTTGAACGAAATAGCAGCGCTCTAGCCTTTATGCCTATTTCACTTGAATATTTGCAGGCGCCACAACCACTAACTCTCAATTTAGATTTAGAAATACAGTTTACACAATCAGGAAGTTCTAACTAAAAGCAGACATAAATATTTGTGTCTGAAAGTGTAACAAGGCGTAAAAAGCCTTAACTTTGTATGTCCTCCTTGGTATTTGCACTCAGTTGGTGATGTTAACTTACCAAACAAAAACCCCAAACCAGGTCGGCTCCAGGACAGAGCTCAGACACCTGGTTTATAATTTAAATTTAATGTAAGTGGAACGACAAAACATGAAATAATGCACAAAATCTGGTAGTACTTTTACTTAAGAGTGCTATTACTGAAAAAAAGAAAAATTCAAGTAGGAGTAAATGTATGCAGTCAGAAAACTAGTGCAAAAAAGTACAATTCCTTCAATATGTTACTGTAAATGTAAGTGATTAGATATTTGTTGGTTTAGGATTGTGCAGAAATTGTATATGTTTCATCACTTACCGTAAATGCATGCAAGTGTTATGGATGCCTGCTGCTTATGAACTGAAAAGAGGTTTCGCACCTACGTTTAATGTGTGTATTTAAACTTGGTACATTGAACTTGGGCAAAGACATTTCGTTGCACAGTTCTGGTACTTTGGAATAACCGAGAAGCCTCACAGCCAAAAGAGCAGGCCCTGTGCTTCATGTGGAGCTCAGATGTTCAAAAATTCCACTGTTCTTGAACAATAATTCATATGTCAGACTGCTGCAGTACAAAACAACTTGTACTGAACAATTGAAGAGCAAAGCACACTAAGGAGAGCATCTTATGAAGTCACCGAGAAGATTAAGTGACTTCATAAAAATGTGTGTTTTCTTTATTGCAGGGGCTCTAATGTTGCCTTTAGTAAATCTTAATATCTGCCTTTACTATAGGCAACCCACATACATCCCTTTCATGCACATTGCTTTTTTTGTTGTGGATGTGGACATCAAAAGCAGCTGGGGGAGATGAAAAGTCAAGACAAAACAGAGCCAGTTTCAATTATTTCATCTTCAAAGGATATACTACTGTACTAGATGGCCAGTAAAATGAACTGCACTCCCCACAAATGTATTACATTACTACACATGCCAATATCCACTATTTGGCTGGGCAACACAGGTGAAGAGCAGTTGAATGGCTTTGAAAGAGGTGAGGAGTGCTGCTGTAATTGATGTTCTTGATGTTCTTGAGCTAAAGATGGATGGCGTTTTGCCTCAGAAATGTATCAGCGTGTTTGTCGACTAAAATATGCCATCATTCATCAATGTTCCATCTTTGCTGACAATAACTATACAAGAAATAAAAATATGCCTAAAATTAGATGCATTTTACATCAACTAAAAATTGAGTAGAGGCAGTTAGATGGGTTGTTTTAATTAGAAAGGTAATAACAATTTAACCTTTTTTTTAAGGGAGTGTCTGCAGAGAAACCGCCATGTTATTTTTGTGCCGGCCGCGCGCCGCGGCTCCTGAAACTGCGCCGCTATTTGACCGCGTTTTAGCGCCGTTTTAGACCGCGCCGGGTTAAGGTTAGGGTTAAGGTTAGGGTTAGGGTTAGGGTTAGGGTTAAGGTTAGGGTTAAGGTTAAGGTTAAGGTTAAGGTTAAGGTTAAGGTTAGGGTTAGGGTTAGGGTCAGCCATGAGGCTATAACGGGCTATAAGGGAAATGCCGCGGTCCCTGAAACTGCACGGCCATTTGACCGCGCTGCGGGTTAGGGTTAGGGCCCACAGCCTTTTTTTAATGACAAGCATGCGCATCTGTCATCTCTCCGCCGTATTATACATTGCAAGCTGCATTGTGTGGAGGATGTGTTGTGCTGTGTCCAGTGCAGATTTACGGACTGTTCCTCTGGCTCTGCTCGTCTCTGCAGCCCTGAGCGCTCTATTAGCGGCTGTTTCTTGGTGTCCGTCCAGTCCTTTCCCCATGTGTCAAAGTTCAGTCCATCTACAAAACACAGTGAGACTGACAAAAGGGGCAGGAGCAGATTACACTGTGAGTTGTGAGACGTGATATGACTGGGGTGGAGCCCTCTCTCCCCTTAGTGTGTAAGTCAGTGCAGATGCTGGAGCAGCACATGCATCCAGCTGTGCAAGAGGCATAGTGAGAAATTATGCAATGAGAGAAAGCTGAGAAACTGTTTGGTATTTTGCGTTTTGTTACTAGGGTGAAAGGAAATTATCTTTTGACAAGTGCTGGCAAGACATCCATTTTTGATCCCAAGCTACTCTGCTTTTGAGTCAAAAAAGTCCAAATAGCAAAATATTTGGCACTAAAAGGTGTACTGTGTAACTTCTGCCTTGCCTAGGATCCAGAATATACACATCTCCAATTGATCCCATTCAGATAGCTGGAGGCACTGCTCTGTCTGAAGCTCTGTTACTCAAATTAGATTTTATAGTCCCTCTCAAATTTCATCACAGTTATCTGTAATATGCAATCTGGGATTAGCCAGCTGTTTTTCAGTTAATCACACTCGCTTTATTGTTGAAAATCAAACATAGGATCAGAGGCTCCTGAAAATGTATTGTTTAAATGCATTTAGCATTTTGTGTTCAGTTTTCAGACCATAAAACCTGAGTGCTGATCTATTTGAAGAAAACTGTGACATAGTGCCAAAAACAACTAAATCAATGGTTAAATTTCTGCGGCTGCTTTGCCCTCGGAAGTAAGGAATACACTACTATAATCCCATTGTGTGCAATGTGTCACCATGGTAACCATGGAACACTATCCTCCATAGCAGAAAAAGTTCAGTTGTATCATATGGACACTGTTTTAGAAAAACAAGATGCTTCGACTCTCATCCAAGAGTCATTCTCAATCTGCAGATCGTGTCTGGGAACTCAGATATCTATCCTACTCTGTGTAGGCCCTGCCCACTGGGCGGGACCTCCTAATAAAGGGTGTTTACAGTTTCACTTTAGACTACTCTTCCTTGTATCCTAACAGCCCCATTACAGGGCTTCAATACACTATTATATATGGCCCGTAGGTTGAATCTTAAACCTCCATTTCTGTTTTAAGAGGGGTTCTCTTATTTTTATTTTCCAAAATTGGATTCCTTAACTCCTCCAATTCCCTGCTTAGAATCTTTACCTCACTGGTTTGTGGCTTTAAGATGAAGATGCACGGCGCTCTGTGGTCCTGAACTTACGTGTCTTCTGTGCTGATAAAGCCTCTTGTGAAGTGGCTGTTTAGTCTCACCAATGTACTACTGTTTACAACTTTCTTCACTGCACTGGATAGAATACACTGCGTTGCTCTGTTTTTGTGTTGCCTGGTTAAAATAAACAGGAATTGCGTGTTATCTTAAAATTCTTTGCAGTATTTCCGACAGTCCTGCAGATTGAGAATGACTCTTGGATGTGTGTCGAAACATCTTGTTTTTTCTAACAGGCCAACAGTGTCCAGATGACTACAACTTCATCTTTTTCTACAATGGAACACTCCTGGAGGGATTTCACCGACTATCCTCCATGGACAGAGGTTCTGTCCCAATACTTGCACTGTGCACTACACACTTGACTGAAGTGTGCATTGTCTGAAAGTGCATGAAGTGTGTGAGTGCACAAGGGCGCAGGGAGGTAAACAGGAGAATTGGGACAGTCTGCACTTTAGAGAATTGTGAATGCAGTTAAGAAAAACAGCAGTGTAAAACAGCTGTCAGCCGTGTTGTTAAACTGCAGTTGAATTAATCACAGCCCGAGCTCAGTTTAGTTTGGATCATTTGCTGAATTGGCAACAAACAAATGAGAACAGGCCAAACGTTTTCACAGTGTTATTAGCTGGACAGTCAAAGTCAAAATAAGTTAAAATATCATCAGTTTATCTGTAAAGACATTTCTTTCCAATGCTTCTGAAATATTTTATAGCTTTTGGGCTTGAACAAATTGCAATTTCTATTGTCTAAACGTTTATCTCAATACAATTGAGATAATACAATAGCTGCAGCCATTTTGAGCAGAGCTCTCCACTAGTTCCACATCCGGTTTGGTTCAACACTGAACTATTGACCCTCTAACTCAAACCAAACAATAACCTTACCCACCTAACACATTAACATGTAGCTGTTAAGTTAATACATCTAAGTTTCCATCTCTGCGAGTTCAGGCGGGCATGATTGACAGGTGGATTGGCCAATCAGGGACATGCATGGTCCATCCATATCAAAACAAATATGACAAGGAAAAAGAAAGAAAATACCTTCATCCCAGAAGACAGATAAACCTTGTTGATTTATGCAGAATCAATGAACGAATCATAAAATGCTGAGGTGAGAGAAGTTCGATTTTGTTCTAAATGACAGATGGCCAATGAGCTCATTCGTTTCAGATGTGTCACTGAAATAAACTAATTTGATTGCACGATTCAGTCTGAGTTTGGCTCGAGGGAGTGGTGACCAGACCGATATTCTTCTGTATAAAAAATACAGAGAGATCTCATTGACTTGTCAGGCAAGGGTCTGTCCCCTTTTTGTCTGAGTAGATAGTTTATTGCTCTGGCAGCAATGATCAGAAATATGGTATTTAACATAACTGTTAGCGTCATAGAGACAAGCAGGTGACATTACCAGAATGTTACTGGTCAGATCTGTGGAGAGGCGAGCCCTTTCACTGTAGGAATGCAAGGTATATTTGCCAGGTAAATCAATTACGTCAACATATGGGTTTTTTTCAGTATGTATAAATATTTAAAGACGTTCGAGCCACTGGTGTGAACTAGACCAAACAGGAATGTGTGTTCATTGTTTTAGGCTGCTGTCTAAGCTGTAAACGGCAGATTGTGGTTCATTAAATTGAAAACTACTCTTGATGTAACCAATATATAAGTGCCTCAGGTAAATGTACATTTTGAGGATGACCTGTTCACCTTTTTATTTGTCTGTGTCCATGCTCAGACTTGTTGACGGATAAAGCACTTAGACTATGACACTATTGCATTCATAAACACACCATGCCTGTTAATGTTAATAACGTGGCAATGTTTGACACCTGACAGAGAAGCCTTGGTTATCTAGCCTGGAATGACCCCCATAACTCTGTCACTCATGGGCTGTTGCTCTGAGCACAGCGGTAAAATAGAAATATAAGACTCCTGACTTTTAAAACATCAGGCCTCCTACAAAACTATTTAAACTAGGAAATATTTTGGAAAACAACATCAGCTCCAGTGGATTCACAGGCCAAGAGGGTCGACCATGGTGAGGACAGAGGGAAAGACAAACATGTCGCAACGCACTAGACACCAGTCCCATTATGACCCTATAAGACAGCTTTCCTCAGCCCAAGCCAATGTAATCTGTGAAAATGCTTAAAAAGAGCTGCTAATCAAAAATTCCACCTTGAAATACTAAATCACTTGCACAGTTCTGTTTTAACACCATGGATTCTGCAACTAAATACTTAATTATTTCCTTTTAGTTTTCCCCCCTTCCACAGCGAACCAAAGCAGGTGCACATTCTTTTTAATTTAGTAGAAGCCAGCTTTTTTTTGTTGACCTGGCACAAAGATTTAATTGGCTTTCTACTGCTTGTAGCTGGGTTGAAGCTGCAGGGTCTCACAGAGAGGGACAGCATTTACAAATGTAAATGGTCACTATATTGTGCTTTTCCACCTTAAGGCTCCCAAAGCACTTTACACCAAGGAACCACTCACACATTCACACACCAACGTCTGCACTTTTTAGCGTATCAGATATTGGCCTTAAATCACCAGAGGGAGCCCAGTTTTGTTTAGGCCAACCAGCAGAAAAATAATAAAATAAGCCCTTTATATTGGCCTTAAAATATCAGCCTCACAGTAATGTGTCAAAGTCCCTCGCGGTCTAATACAACAAAAGCTGTTAAACCGCTGTCTCAGTTAATTCATGAGTTTGGGATTCCAAATGTAATTCAAAATGATTGTGGTACCAACTTCTGCTCTCACATGTTGCCACAAGTTCTGAAAACACTTAGTGTAAAGCACAATCAGTTGTAATTTGTTGGCAAGAGAAAGTCTTGCAACTTTGCCATATTAAATTACTCAATTGACCTCATCTAAAGGGGACATATTATGCAACAGTATCTTTTTAAAAAAAATCATATTTTTATAGATCTTTTCCTTCTCATGTTTGAGTTGTCCTGCATTGCTTCATTGTTCCAAAAAAATCAAGTAAAATGTACATTCGGCAGCGTCACAGCCATCTTAGCCTGAATGGAAAATGCTACTGTGGACTGAAGCTATCCATAAGAGTCTGTGGCTTTTTACTGTGACACGGCAAAGGTAGAATCACTGCGCTTTAGAATGTCTATACTTTTGAAAGAAGCTGGACTTTAACATAAGCTTGTCCATTGTTTTGGGTGAGAGACACATGTTTTATAATGTCTTATGTCCATAAAGAGCACAAGGGCCGTATTGTTTCATGACATTGACACAGGGTAAATAATGTCCAAATAATGGCATTCAAGGCAATTGCAATGCATGAAGAAGGGGTTGTCACATTTGGCTAGTACTCAGTATTTCATGGTATTCCAGATGTTAGTGAACGAAATTGTTATATGGATGTAAATGATAAAAGCAATTGGACATCTCACAATTTTGGCCAAATAAGGTCCCCTGAGCAGCATCTTGAACAGAGCCCACACAAAGTTAGAAATGGCCCTGTGAGTTAAGGAACAGAACAACCTGGCCTTGGCCTGGGTAAAAAGAAAAAAACTGTAGAGTTTAATGATGTTTCCTTTTGGTCAGAAACGGGACTCTTGAGCTCTCATTCCTGGGTACATCTGACCCTACTAAAATGTAAAAAAAAAAAAAAACCTGGCTCTTAAGCTGTGAGAAACAAGTTTTCTCTTGAAAATTTCAGCAGAGGAGCAACTCTAATCTGTACTACAAGCAATACCAGTTGGTACTATAAATATGACACAGTATCTTTTGAGGCCCAAGTTTGTTTTAATGATTTGTTTAAATTGCCCCGGGGCATGTTGGCGATAAAGTGGCCCGCCTCCTCTCTTACCACGCACACAGTCAAACTAACACAGTCAAGTCAAGAGATCCATCTTGCACAAGGACACGTCAACATTATGCTTAGACAGTAGAAGGGTTTGAAAAATCTTTTTTTGCAGTAGTATTCAGAAGACCTTTTTCATTATGTCAATAGAGATTAAATGTAGGCAATTTACGTTGTACCTACATTTTAAACACAATACCAGTACATAATATACTTGTACCTACCTGTGTGCTGGGGTGGAAAGAAACTACCGGTAATACTCACTTTACTGTAATTGAGTAAATTTTTGGGATGATTGAGCTTGGATCATTTCAAACATGTACTTGGAATTGTAATTTGTTAAAAATAACTGAGCACAGAAAGATCCCAGCACATGGCTGCCTTTACTTTTACTGGACAAACATTCTGGTGCTATACTTACTTATATTAGTAAGTGAGTACATTTTGACTGTACTTTTACTGCAGAACAAATGATCAACTCTTTCTAAAACTGCCATGTGTAACTACTGATCAAACCAAAACCGCTGCACTGTATTTCTTCATAAATGTACTTATTGGACTGATGCCACCAACGATTGCTCAATGACCACAAGTTAAGTATTTCCAGCACAATCCTGGTCGACCGTATACTGCTTTAATTATTGCTTCTCCATACGTCAGAGGAATAACAGAACAGGAGCGTTTATTTGCACAGCCCTGTCCATTCATCAGTCGCCTGATCCCTGCTACTGCGCGCGGCCTTATGTCACATGTGTTTAGCTAAAGGGAAGCCCGGCCTGCACACTTCCGCTGCTCACCCCAATCAAAGAAAGATTGGACAGTGTTTGGTCCAGATAAACCTATAACGACCCCATCGGCTGATTTGGAAACAAAGTCAAGTCATGTCAAATACGCTATCATGACCAGGAAGTAATACGTTTTGCTATTGTTTTCTGATTACGTTCTAAGGATTTATAACCATGGAAAGATATTACAATATGTATATTAATTTGAGCCATGCAAGGCTAGTAAAGGTATTTTAAATGAATTGACTACTTACTAATGGAGGAGATGAGAAATGACACAATTACAACAGAACTACAACACACAAAGAAAGGAAACAATTAAACGTCCTCTAGTAGTCAGCAGGGAAATATTTAATTTATGTTCTATGTATTTTCAGTATATTTATTACTATTGTAGAATGCCTTTTGCAGGAGTTTAACTACAGGATATAGGGGCTTTATCATTATATTGACCATTTATATCTGAACTAGAACACAGGCAAATGCTTGATATTGTATACCATATTGATAATAAAAATAATTATATTTTTGACAACAGAATGTAATTTTCAATACAAAATGATCACTTAAAAACAGGAAAGGTCCTGTTGGTCCTATTTATGAGATTTTTTACAACATCAACATTGTTTTAATCTTGTTTTGATAGTAGTTTAAGTAACAATTAGTATCTGGGGATGATTCTGTTTTGTTTCTTTTTTTCGTTCAGGACAGTAGCACAGTTCCTATTTCCCAGTGCAAGAACTATTCCCCAGAGTTTGTGCTTGATATCTAGTCCGATAGAATATCCTCCTACAGTAATCATGACTTGTATCATAACTTTCTGTTTAAGTCATGGTATATTCTTAGTAACTGTTCATATTTCGGCTGCACACACTTCTACATGGAAGCATTGCCGGCTGGTTCTGATTACTCTAATTGGTCTGTGAGTCGAGGGGAAATGTGTGACAGCTGAAAGTGGACTAACAAAAAGTGACCCCTGTGAAAAATGAGTGGAAAGTCGGGAGCGCTGGGGTGCTGCTGTGTGGACCAGGTAAGTTTAGTCTGCCTCAAATGATGACGCACTCCTTCTCTCACTCCTTGAACCCAAAAGAGGAGCGAGCGGGCACTGACTCACCCAGCTCCAGCGTCTGTGGATAAATGGAGCACACAGGCGATGAGTAAAGGGACTACCGGGGCCAGACGAGGCTATTAATCACATTACAAGAGGTGGTATCAGGAGCAATGTCTGGTGAGGACAGCTTATTCTAAGTAAAGAACTTTACCATGACATAATACACCAAATTTATACCAGACAATCCAGGATTAAAATGGTACTGCAGACATTTGGACTAAAATGTGCACTTGGTTATATAGTAAATGCTTTATTGATTCCACAAATGCATAACTTACAACGGCGTTAGATCAACAACTAAACCAGAATGATAATATGATGACATCCAGATGGTTAACACAAACATCTCTATTTCTAGAACATATTGTCCAGATGACTACCTTTGAAACCTTTTCTGCCATGGACTATTCCAGGGCAAATGAGAGATTACATCATCTTGGAAGTGTTACAGGTGCAATAAAAAAAAAAAACTTTTCTGGTTCTAGTCTGCTCCATTCAGATGTTATTGCTTTGTCTAGAATGGCCCAGAGTATGGCAATAAAGATATCTTCTATCTCCATGCCCTGCTCACAGTAAAAATGCATGCAATGTTTTTCAAGGTTAGTGTTTTATAATTAAAACACATTGAATTGAGTGCAAGATAGATAATTTGAATACAATACTGTGAATCGCTCCAGGCAAAGTGTAAAAAAATTCAATTGTATCACCTGGACTCTGTAGAAAAACAAAACGTTTTGACTCTCATCCTAGAGTCATTCTCAATCTGCGGATTGAGTCTGGAACTCAGATATTTATCCTACTCTGTGTAAGCCTCGCCCACTGGGCGGGACCTCCTGATAAAGGGAGTTTTGGTTTCACTTGAGACCGCTCTTGATGGGCTATCTACATCCTATTGTAACCTGACTTTCGCTCCCTCCTCACTGAGTACCTGGTTAATAATAATAATAATAATAATAATAACTTTTATTTATATAGCGCTTTTCAGTGACCCAAAGACGCTGAACATAATAAAAAAGGGGGGGTATTTACAGACAGGGGGGGACAACACGTACAATACACATTAATATACAGATAAAATGAACAAGACAGAAGAAGTAGAGAGAAAAAGATGGGGATGTAACAGGGGGTAGAAGTGTAGGCAATGGGGTAGAGGAGGCTAGGGGAGGGGGAGGTCATAGGCTTGGGTGAAGAGGTATGTTTTTAGGCAGGATTTGAATGTTGTGAGTGAGGGAGAGTGGCGGACAGGTTGGGGGAGGGAGTTCCAGAGTCGGGGTGCTGTTCGGGAGAATGCTCTGTCGCCAAAAGTTTTGAGTCGGGATGTTGGTGCAGTCAGGGTGAGAGAGGAGGAGGATCGGAGAGCTCGGGTGGGGCGGTGGGGGATGAGGAGGTCAGACAGGTAGGGGGGGGCAAGGTGGTGAAGAGCTTTGAAGGTGAGGAGGAGTATTTTAAAGTTTATGCGCTGCTTGATGGGGAGCCAGTGGAGAGAGCGGAGAACGGGGGTGATGTGATCACGGGACCGGGTGTGGGTGAGGAGGCGGGCAGCGGAGTTTTGGACCATTTGGAGTCTGTGGAGGGAATGGGAGGAGATGCCAGTGAGGAGGGAGTTGCAGTAGTCAAGGCGGGAGGAGATGAAGACATGGATGAGAGATTCAGCAGCGGGAAGGGTGAGGCAGTGTCGGATTTTGGCGATGCGGCGGAGGTGAAAGTATGAGGTCTTGACGATGTGGCTGACATGGGGAGTGAAGGAGAGGGTGGGGTCCATGATGACACCGAGATTGCGTACCAGGATAGAGGGGGGTGATGGTCGAGGTGTCGATGCTGAGTGAAAAGGGACCAGTTTTATTGAGAGTGGATTTGGTGCCAATGAGGAGGAGCTCTGTTTTGTCACTGTTCAGTTTGAGGAAGTTGAGAGTGAGCCATGATTTTATTGTAGAGATGCAGGTTTCGATGTGGCTGAGGGGAGGGTTTTGGGTGGATTTGGTGGTGAGGTATATCTGGGTGTCGTCAGCGTAGCAGTGAAAGTCCAGGTTGAGTTGGCGGAGGATGTGACCAAGAGGGAAGATGTAGCAGATGAAGAGGAGGGGGCCGAGGACTGAGCCCTGGGGGACCCCCTGCGTTACTGGGGAGAGGGTGGATGAGTGACCGGAGAGGGAAATGAACTCTTGCCTGTTGGTGAGGTAGGATGTGAGCCAGTCAAGTGCAGAGCCCTCAACACCCAGTTGGCGCAGCCTTTGTAGGAGGATGGAATGGTTTATAGTGTCAAAAGTAACAGGATGTTGAGGGCCCCGGAGTCTGCAGAGGTGAGGAGATCGTTGAGTACTTTGACCAGGGCTGTTTCAGTGCTGTGAAGTGGGCGGAAGCCAGATTGGAGGGGTTCATAGAGGTTGTTTGACTGGAGGTGGGTGTGAAGTTGGGCGGCGACGATGCGTTCCAGCGTTTTTGAGAGGAACGGCAGGTTGGAGATGGGGCGGTAGTTGGAGAGGTTGGCGGAGTCTAGGGTGTTTTTTTTGAGGATGGGGGTGATGGAGGCCAGTTTGTAGATGGAAGGAACATGGCCGAGGGATAAAGACTGGTTGAAGAGGGTGGTGAGATGGGGGATGAGAGCAGGGAGGCAGGCCTTGGTTAGAGTCGTTGGGAGGGGGTCGAGAGAGCAGGTGGTGGTTTTGGAAGCGGTGATGAGGTCTATGATATGAGAGGAGTTAACAGAGGAGAAGGTGGTGAGGGGAGGGAAGGGTGGGTGGTCAGGGTTAGCATCAGAATTCCCCGGGCGTCTCCCGCTCCAGGGTTTCAAAACGCTATTATATTCATCCGGAAGGTTGAATCTTAAACCTGCATTTTGGTTTAAAGAAGGATTCTCTTTTTTAGCAAATATTGCCTCCTTAACTCCTCTTTCAAACCATCTTTTCTCCCTGCTGAGAATCTTCACCTCACTGTCTTCACCTGAGTGGTTTGTGGCTTAAAGATGAAAATGCATGGCGCTCTGTGATCCTGAATTAATGTGCCAAGTCATCATTTGTGAACATGTCTTTGGTTCTCTTTAACTCCTTCCTCACGTCTCTCAGGTCGCTATAAGTTCGGTTTATTCATTTCCAAATGTTTTGAATGGAAAGGGCAACTTGTTGATATTGAGTGTTTGCACAGATGTTTCACTCCACGTTGGTGTTGTTTTAAACGAGCCCTGCAAGTGATACCGACTTCTTGCTTGCTTTGGGAATAATCAGTAAGAGCCACAATAGCTTAATAAATTGCCATCACTGGGCTTGTAAGAACTTATACTATAATATAATTTCAGACAAAACAAATGATAAATGCACTGACTCACAGAAGTAGGCAACGTACACCTGTGGAAACACATCACCCAAACTATTTCCAGGATAAGCTTTTGGTTCTATGAAAAATGAACATACCTTTGTATTGAGTGTCCTCCCTGTAGCTGGATGAGTAGTAGATGTGCTTTAATCCCATGTTTTTGGGAAAGGGCGGAGTGTCTAGGTCTTGTTTATTACTCTGAGCTGAGTTGGACTATTCTAGATCTATTTAAACTGGAAAAAAAGTCACTGAAATGTCTAATTATGAAGTCAGCTTTTGTAAATCAATGAAGGGGAAAAGTACCTGCAGAAATAATGACAGAGGAGGTAGACTTCACCTGGCTGAGATACAGGAACACAATCTAAAGTACTGTAAGGTAGAGGTGGGCAATATATGGAACTGTAGGTAATAGTGAATGTTTTTATGACGATATGCAACATTTGTAAATTGAGTGTATCGTTTATAGTTAAAAAATGCTACAAAATATATGATTAATCAAATGTTATGTTAAGGGTATAAAGTATAAAGTGATATTTCTGCACTTTTGTGATACATTTTTACAGACAATTCACATTCGGCTGATGATTAAACCTAAACTAATACTTTTAAAGACATATTTAACACATTTCTGTTGGATTGATACTGTAACATTGTCTGAATATTGTCATCTGGATACACAAAAAATATCTAGATATTCATTTTTGTTCACATCGCCCGCTCCTACTGTAAGAATACACCATAGACAATATATCAGACGTCTATCTAATATCTAAATTGGCAGACATTCTTTGAAAGATAGAAAGATACAGGTTTGAACACTGCTCCCATTGTGTCCTTTGGCAAGACACTTCACTGTTTAAACCTTTAATGCATGTTGCTTTGAGGCACTGAACACGGAATGGCTGTATTAAGACTCCTTTAGTTTGGGGGAAAAAATAAATAATGCAGTATGAAATGACAACAGGACAGTACCATGCTTTTCTTATTCACATCAATAGTCGCTGCCAATCGGACATGATAGAAGGAAAGTGTGTTTTACTAATGAGAAAAAACGAAGACTCTCTGGTTATATGGACATACCATTGCAATGAGCCAACGCATGTTTTCCCTGAAGAGCCGGGACATACTTTATCCCTGTGGAGTGGCTTGTCTCGGTGAAGGGATGGATGCCGGTCTGCGCAGGGTCGCCCCGTGGTTGTCCAAATACACATCTCATTGTGGGTGGGATGGGAGCTCTGAAGGATTTTCCATGACTTTTTTCCCGGTGAATGGAGCGTGCCTCGCCAAACATCATCCCAGTCCTCCCCCGTCAGAAAGTTTTGGAGTCACATCACAAGAGAGTTGAATACTTCTTTCCTTTTTGTGATGCCACCCCCACACTCGGCCATGACACCACCAGCACCTTTGGGACCCCCCCTCCCCTCTCTCCTGTGATGTGAGTTGTCATGGTGATTTTTTCCTGGTGATGTCATCTGGACGACTGGAAGCAAATTTAGTTTTTGGGAAATCAATGATTTACTGAAAACAGAAGCACTTATCAGAAGCAGTTGCTCACACACGTGTTATGATCACATCTGGAACCAGAGCTTCAAATGTAAACTTTATAGTGCTTATTGTGCAGTCCATCACAATAATATTGTAATGGAAGAACAAGACACTGATTTTATACTAATATACACAAATCTGTCATCTCCATTGTCGAGCCAACTCTTCTGCTCAATATGTGCTCAGTGTTGGAACTTACACTTGATCTGTCTCGCGTCACAATCGGTCCAACAACAATATTGCACGTTTAAATTGTTTCCTTGCGGATATGAAAGCCATAAATAATAACCTTTTTCTTTATTTCATCTGCATAGTTGCCAGTTGCCTACTTCCTCAATTCAAAATGATAGCAAAGTCATGATGAATAGCATCAGTAAAATTAGATGTACACTCATGGCATTTACAGGACTACACATTCTTATCAGGTGACCTTTTATGCAAACCTATAAACTTACTTGTCGTCTAATCTTTGCTAAAAACTTCTTTGTTGGATCATGCATGACGAGCTTAAGCTCGGTTTGACATTTACAATCACGCTAACATTGTGCAGCTCTTGGTAATTACTCCCCATATGCCAGTTTAATCATTAAAGTCCTTGGAAATAGCTGGATTTTTTTTTATTAATAAAAATCAAAATGTTAACATACAAGCCCAATAGACTTATAAATAATCTACCTGTTGATGCGTCAGGAGAAAGCCAACACTGACATCTGGTGGTGAAAGTAAACCTTCAAAAATCAGACATTCATTCATTTAAGAGGCATCAAACATATATGCACACAATATAAAACAGACATAATGGATCCATAAATTAATTGCGCTGTGTGAGCTTGTTTGAGAGGATAATAGCTGCTGGGACAAAACTGTCTATAACTGTCTTTGCAGATGGCAGGTACTGGAGCTTAGTCTCTGCTGCTGGCTGGTGTATATAAACTCCATGCTTTGTTGTGGCTGTCCAGTCAGCTTGCCAGCCCATTTAAAAAATCTGTGAAACTGCATTTTTGTTCTTCACATTTCCAAACCAAGATGACATGCAGAAGGCAAAGATGGACTCAATGAATGCAGGAAAAAACAAAGACATGAGACTCTCTTCCACATGAAAAGTTGCCAGTTGCCTCACAGTTGGCGTCAAAGTTAAGACTAGAGACAGATATTGTGCCCATGAGCACTTGGGTCACCAGCTTCACAATCTGACAAGTGACTGTGGCCACGTCTGAACGGTGTGTGTCTTTTCTAAAACCAATAACCAGAGCTTTAGTCTTGTTAATGTTCAAAAGCACCATAAACCTCACACTACAAACACAAATCATTAAAAACAATTACAAGTGAATAAAATACATTACAATCCAGGTCTGTTTGTCAAATCAATTACAGTCAGTGTCAAGTATTATTGTTCAAGGTGATTACAATTGCATATATTCCTCAAATTAAATACAGTGAATATGTTTGTAAGATTTATAAAACCTGTTGAACTCAATGATTTAAGGAAAACCCTTTCAAGTAAATGCATCTCTGTTTATTCATGTATCAATATATCACTGTGCTTCACTAGAGGCCATACCCATGGTAATAAAAAAATAATTGACTTTTTTATTTTGTATTATTGGCACTTTACTTATTAAATTAATTGCAAAGTTCTCTGAGGAAGCAGCAGTTGATTTTCAGTTTTTATTGTGATTAATTGCACATAATTCCCCTTTAAATCAAATGAAGTAGGCAGAGTACTCAAACGCTTATGGAGTATAACCAAAGCAGTGTATTTAATAAAGATCATATGGATGGTGTGGTTTATGTTTTTCTTGGACATTGTCAGTGGCCAGCAGGCACTAGGCACAGCAGGCTGACTCTTACAATAATATGCATCTTTCATGATCCAACATAGCTGTCTAACTTAATTACAGCACATTGATAGATTACATGTGTGTACAGCCCTTGTTCTCCTTCACAGTTCATTCTTTGGTCTGAGAGGTATTTAAGAGTCCATCATCACAAATGAAAATAAATGCTGCATTTTTGTGCCACGTTAATCTTTGTGTGCGTCTGTTCTTTATCAGTTGTGAAATAAATACAGGGTGAATAGTTTCTTTAGTCAAGGAAGTACAGTAGATAATCTAATAAATATTTTTCCAGCCCTTCTGTGACTTGCACGTCTGCTTTTTCTGCCAAGATAACAGAATGCACATGTTTCATTTCTGTCAATTAATTTCTGCATTTCAAGAGTTCTTGATCCAATTTCGTAAAACATTAAAAAGTAGATAATCTTTTGTCCAAAGCAATTTTATTTAAATACAAAACAAAAATTACATTTCTGCCCATATACAGTACATATATAGTGGTTAAATATTGGCCTAAGATACATATGTATCTGTACAGATACAAGTTTGTTATTAAGAAAGCATTAGGTGATTTTATTTCAGTCTTAAGATGGTGTACTGCAATAAAAGACTTTTATTGCAGAGTATGTTAAAATATTTATCTTTCTTTCTTTTTTTACTCTGAGCAAAATGCATCTCTCATCATAAGGTTTATGTATATTGTACACTGTACCAGTCTCATTAAATAAATGTGCTTTAATTTTAGTTTATCAATTTATTCAGGTTAGTAAAATACTAAATCAATGTTACATGAACATACTTGTATCCCGCTTACATGCTGTGTCTCTCATCCTCACACATTTTGTTTTTGTAGCAATGGATTTCAGAATGCGTGGAATATAAAGTTACATATATGTAGTTTACATATGTAGATATTGTTACATATGTAGTTTGAAACCACCTTCACTTGACATTGCACAGCGCCAGAAATTGTCTTTATTTATTTAGATGCCAATCACCCCGCCATAAGAATTGCAGTTACAAGTAGATACATCAAACTGTAGGTGGCGCTTATCACAGAATGGGACGGGACACCTGACACAATGATGGAGATTCCAGGTTTACACAGCTCACAGTCCACGCCACAGAAGGCACATGAGTCCAGGGTCCGCAGGTCCTCCAGGTTGTACGTCCTGGTGGCTTTTCTCGCTGTAAAGAAGGTTAACTTTAATTCTGCAAACCAACTTGAACAACTTCAGTAACCAGCCTAGCTGCATACTCACTTGGTTCATAGTAATCATATACACACACTACTGCATCTTGTATACGAGCCACCTTGTAAATCCTGATGAAGGGAAGTTTGACGCAGACCTCTGTAGTGTTCAGCTGTAAGTGACATTACAGTCTCAAACTGTTCAATCACAAAATTACTCTGCATATAATACTTACCGAGTGAAAATAAAGAATGACTTTATCAGATAACGTCTGCGTCTTGGGGATCAGGTCTGTGGGTGCGGTGGCTCCAGGGGAAATGGTGAATCCACTGAGCATGCCCACATTTAGAATGGCCATCCCAGTCGTGTTGATCGTCTCCTGGTCCTTCAGTCTGAAGAAAGACACAGAAAACCACAGTTGTAATTGAATTTATCTCAAGTGTAAGGAATTTGAGTGACTCCTAGCAGTTTGGTGATGGCCTTATGTTTATAACACTAAAAAGATCTGTAAAAAAGGGGTAGGCAGGATAAATGTAAACTTCTCCCTTCTCCATTTTGAACTTGTGCTGTTGTAAATCATGTAAATTTAACTTTTGAAGTATTCTTTAGGCCCGTAGGCTTGATTAGATAGAAAATTAAGCGTGAAATGGTGGAGCGTGAAACACCCGAGAGGACTTTCAATAAATTGTCTTCAGCTTAGACCACTCTACTACCACATTAGGGAGCAGTACACATTTAAATTGAACTTAAATACATTTATGACTACATACCTCATACAAACTGATAACTGCAATCGGTTATAGTCCTCTCCTTGTGCGTAAACTTCCACATTTAATAAGAAGGCTTCCTCGTTCATGATGTGCTGGAGGTTTTCTGAAAAGCTTTTGATGTCCATATTGTAGAAAACATTCATCTGATGAAATGAGCAGAAGTATTATTCAGTTAGGTGCCACTTTTCATGTACTCAGTGAGGGCCTTTAATACATGTCATGCTTAAATCAATTATAAACGACTGCCTCAGTTTATGTACTTGTATTGAATAAACACTGAACTCTATTTCAAATGACGATTCAAATATAGACATGGTGTTCAAGATTTGTTTGTTTTTGAATATACTTTTGCCCTGGCCTTTTCAGAAAAAATAAATAAATAAATAAATAACAAACACAATGTGACAGTTGGGGACAAAGGCATGGCAAAAACAGTTTGGAGAGATATCATCAGAACAAATGAATGTGTAGAGGAAGTAGAAGGATGCAGTATGTGCTCCAGATGTGAACTTCTGGCAGCCCGTTATCATGAGACATTTGCATGCGACATTTGCATTTCTTGGCTTATTGTGTGTATTATAATGCTTTATTCACTACAATGTGGAAGCTGAACTGAACACATTTACTGTGGTCAATGTTCAGCTTATTGAACCGGTCCGGATGTTTAGTGGCTTGTGTTGCATGTATGTAAATATTCAGCAAATGTATATGCATGTATAACTTTTATGCACAAATGGAAGTGACCATTTGTACCTGAAATGTAGCAAATCCTCTTCCTTCCAGGTATAAATCCAGTTTTAGGTCATTTTCAACCATAATCTTAAAAACAACACAGAACATAGTGCAGACATTTATTTATTACAATTCAGTTTCAAAAGTAAAATCAATGCATAAAATTGACATAACATTACCTCTCTGCTCATATACATGCGGTAGTTGGTTGAGTTGATCTGATGAACTGAAGAAAAGGATGTTGTCGGGGAAGTTATCGTAAGATTGAGGTTAATAGCACTGGCTCCACTGACAACAGTGAAATCTGCCAAAGCCTGAAGAGCCACCACTGTGTCCTATCGAAGAAAATAATATCAGGTCATGAACATAAGTGTCATTAAGGTGAGACACTACAGGAAAAACTTTTCCCCCGTTTTAGTTTTTTTTTTTAGTTTTCGGTTTTACATGAAATTATGAAAACCGAAGAAGTTTTAGATTGATATCTCTAAATGTAAGATTTTTGTTCCTATTCACCTGCAAGTGTCTTGCCTTAAGTATTTGAGAATACGGTAATAGTTAAGTGTACCTGAGTGCTAACAAAACCGCCAAGATGGTTCCTTTGGTTGCTGAGCCATTTCATCAGAGAAATGGCCTCCACAATGTCCCCACTTTTAAAATATGCCAGGAGAATGTATGCAGCAATTTCAATCGGAACGGAGTGAGGCTGCTCATGCAAGTGAGTGCTGCCAGAAGACATCCATGTTTTGACGCCATCTTAAATATAAAACAACTGGTTTAGATAGTTTCCAAATAGAATGTCTTCTTTCTCCTTCATGAGCAAGAAGTACTACTGTACCTTGAATGTCTGCCCTCTTACTGAGCTCTGCCAAGACTGTAGACACCCTTGGACTGGTGGCAAGGGATAAGGCATAGGCCACGAGAGACAGAGTGTAGTTACTGACCACTGTGGATACTTTGCTCTCCAGGTATGTTTGAGCCAACAAAACTTGGTCCTCATATCTTTCCTGTACATACGTTATTGTTTTGATTAAAAAAAACAGTATATATCTGTAAAGAACGGCAAATGTCAGTTACTCACAGCAGTGCTCTGGTCCTCCAGTAGTGTTATCAGGACATATGCAGTGAGTGCCACATGATCACTGTCCAGTCCTGCCTGCATCTCTGTGTGCATGGCTGTTCCCACCTCTCTGAACTCTCCCTCTTTTCCCTGCTGGTTCAGCAGCCAGTCCCGGGCCCTGGTAAGAACATTCTGCCCCACTGTGATGTAGGGCTGGGCCTTCTGGAAGCACTTCACCACAAATGCCGTCAGCCTAAGATCACACAAAAAAAAAAGGAAATAGAGAAACTAATGCCTTTTCAATTTAATGTCAAACTCTTTATATTTATTTCTGAGTTTGGGCAAAAGTAAAATTGATATAATTCCACATAACATTAATAACATAGTAAAATCTTTGTTCTTACCATGTACTACCAGAACTGTCACTTGCTCTAAAAGCTCCAAATGAGCCATCACTTCGCTGGTATAACAACTGCCTCCGATATCCTTGTTCACAAAGACCATTCACAGGTCAAAAGAACATTTTTGTATATCATCATTAAAAGTAGTGTCCATCATACCTTCTTCCAAATGCCTCATAGCTTTGCTCCTGATGCCGGCGTCATCCTGTCCAGACATCAAGTATTGCAAAACATAAATACTGGGAGCAAAGTGGACCAAGTTTTGCTCTCCACAAGCAAGAGGCAGGTCCACCAGGGAGTCCAACTGGTGAATGGACAAGGCCAGTACGTCACCTGCAAAAAAGAACAACAGACGCGTTCTCTTTTGTCAGATTGACTTGTGTAATGGTGCGAATGGCAAACAATGTTCCTACCCCCTATAGCCAGATGTGCCCTGCGGGTGTCCGAGATCGCTCCTGGGGGAAAGGAGAAGGCAACAGACAAGTTGTTCGATGGCAGCTCCAAAAAGAGATTTTCCGAAACAGACTTTTCAACTCCCTCAGGCTGGTGAAACACAAGACGACTAAATGTAATTCTATCAAGCAGTTACAACAATACCGCTGAAATGTTTCCAGAGGTTCAAGCTTACCTTCACAAAGACGGTCCAAACCAGACTTTCTGATGCATCTGCAGACACAGCGTCCACAGAAATATCTACCTCCCCTAAAGCAATTACTCTGACAGGAAACATGGCTTTTGCAGAGACGTGGCTTCCTAACGTTAGCTTTTGGCCATTCACGACTGAGAGACCCCCGCGTTGAGCCAAAACAAACTCGAATGCATCACTTTCCGCCAGCAGTAAAATTACCTAAATACAAATTCAAAAAATGAATACAGGGAGTTAATGGACTGAAGGTGTAAAACTATAGCAGGGGTTCAGATGTGTGACCAAAGACATACCTCAAGGTCCCGGTGTAGATGGTTGATGATGTCAATCTCCAGTACAATCTCCTCTCCTCTAATAAGGTGTGGAGGCACATTGAGAGAGAGGGAGAAGTCTTTTGTGACAGACAGCTGTTGGGGGGCACACAAAAGGGGATTGTGAGGTGCGTAAAGAGAATCTGTAAATAGTTGCAAAGTTACTATAATAAAAAAGTAAGTACCGTACTTTCTGGACAATAAGTCGCATTTTTCATAGTTTTGGCCGGGGCGCGACTTATACTTATATACATACTTCAGAGCCACTTATATGTGATATTAATTGTTATTTTCACACTGCAACCGCATTTCATATTATAGTGCAACTTATTTTTTTTTTCTTTTGCCAGCATTTTTTGGCTGGTGCGACTTATAGTCCGGAAAATACGGTAAATGAAAAATAATGCTAATTGATAATGAATGTTTTGTTTTTATGTCAACCTTTAATTCCCCAGATAAGTTTCCTTTTTTCTCATAACATAACATTATTTACATACTCATATATAGTAAACCACAGAAAAGCACATTTCTCGAAAGAAAAACTTTTGTTTACCAACCCCAATTCCCTATTTTTCTAACAGCTATATGGTATATAAAGTAAATTGTAATAATTACAGTATTGTTTTCTGTTTAATTGGCAAAAGGTACATTTGTGTACATTTTACTATTTACTTTCTGTGACATGAAGCCCAGTCCGTGTTGTTGGGACAATACGAAAGCTGCAACTCTGAGGGAGTTCACACCATCTGGCACAGGTATTTTCTCACTCGTCCACGTAGTATCACTGAAAAATTATAACCACAGTATTTGCCTATTCATAGCTTCAGTTTAAGATTCATAAAAAGAGTTATGTACCTCATTGTCGCCTCCAACCACAGCAGAGGTTCAGCTCCATCCATAAAGTGGTACCAATATTTCTCCATCATACCTGCATCCAAGAGAAAAGAGCTTGGCTTAGAATAACCCAATTATTTTTTAAAATAATTATGGCTAGATTAATTATGTGGTTAGATTGTCACCATACCCTGGGTAAATCCACCGGACTGCTGTGTTTGATACAGTTTACCATTTGTCAACATACGGACATAACATTCCTTTAGAAAGAGAAAAAGATTGTTATAGGTTTTTAGCAGATGAAATTAGATCGAAGCACTTAACTATTGTTTTGTTTAAAAATATGGGTCAAGTCTTGGAGTGTGTAAGGTGAAGAAAAGAGTGTCTATTGCATGATTGTCGGCTATTGTGTCAATGCGCCTGGAGTTAACCTTGGAACCCTGCACTAGAACCCTCTTACAGAAAGCTGGAGTCACTTCCAGACAAAGGAGGCATATATCTTACAGCCTGAGTAACTGGTTTTGCCACAACATATATAAAAGTAATCTTACAAGCAAGTCATAAACACAATGTCTGTCTATTCACACTTTGATAAGATAAAACAAATACATTCAAAAATATTATTTAATGGTATACAAACTATAAAAGGCAAGTAGATTTGGTGAATGTACCTCTTCCATTTCAAAGTGACTGGAAATGTCTGGCGCGGAGTCGTGTGTGCCCATGATGACGATGCCCACCTCAGAGCCACTGTCAGGCCCAGTCACACTGAGGGTCACATGTTCCCCCGGCTGAGCCTTCTCACTGCTCCAGCTGAGGAAGATCTGTAAGACAACAAACAGGTAGTTTATGTATAACAGAATCTATATAATTTAGTAAGTCGTTTACGATATGAATGTGAAAAGTTAGGTACTTGCTAAGTATGTCAAATCTTTTATGTACCGGTTTTTGTTTGACCAGAATATCTGCGGTGTCGCTCATGATCTCCCCGTCAGCGAGGACACAGTAGACGGTCACACAGGCTTGAGGGACCCAGGCTGCTGTGGGAGTCAGTGAGAGAGAACCAAACTCCTTTGTCCCAGCAGCCACTACCTGCCCCTTGGACTTCACCTGGAAAAACACACAATGACACAGAGACAATTGGACTAGTGCTGGAGCATGTTTTGTACTTACTAAGAACTAGATATATTAATAATTACATGAGACGTACCACATAGTGAAGCAATTTGGGCTGGACCGAGCTCGCCAAGGTTATTTGAACAGGTGATCCCATCTAAAATAGTCATTAAAATGGCAAATGCATCATTAAAAACTGTATTTGTGCGTAACAGATGAATACAAAATGTAGTGTACAAGACAGTCTGATTTTGGTTACCTGTGTGGAACTTATTGGCGAGATCTGGATATAAGAACCACTTGGAGACGGGTGAGTTTTGGAAAGATTCAGAGCAACAACACTGGACTGGAATCTTGCCTGTTCGCAAAAATAACTTAAATTGATTGATTTCACAACATGTTTACTTGTCCGACCTTTTTAGGGAGGGTAATATTTTGTTCTTTACTGAAACTACTCATCTTACACACTGAAACTGGCGAACACTGGCCTCCCCCCTGAGGATCTACGTACCATTTAAATCAAATGCTCACCTGAAGAAAAAGCACCTCTATTTCAGCTTGTAATCTGAAGCCCAGGTGGACAATCCCGTCTTCGGGCACCGGAAGTGTGAGAGATGTGGGCTCAGCAGCATCCTTGGGGGTTTTCTGAGTTATCTCAATCACTGCAGACTCACGCAGATCCGCTGAGCTCATAGATTGCTGGTCAAAGCGAGTTATCTTAAGCTGCAGAAAAAAATGAATTATTACCAAAAATAATTGTGTGGACTGTGGAGGAAGTACACATATGTACAAAAGTCACTACAAAATTGAGTAAGAATGTACATCCATCCAAATTACACACTCCTGGCCATCAGGGAGCACAAACACGTATAATGGCATAAAAACAAAAAACAAAAATGTACTTTCCATTATAATGATGTACCTTTGCAAAGAACTCCATTCCCGGCTTCAGCGCTGGAGGATAGTCATGTAGGCTTAGGTGATACATCTCCTTGGAAATTTGAACAGTAACTTCTTTAGTCACTTCAATTCCTTTGTTGACTTTAGAATGAAATAAAATACACCACTGTAATGAATATTTTTTGAAAGGTACATAATTTCAAATACCACAGTCCCCTGGTATCTTACTTGTGGAATTGCCAGTAACAGCAGCATGGACATGGACAATAACATCTTTGCCACTTTGTACTTTTGCATATAGTGGATGAAGATCATCTTTACTAAAATGAAACTGTGTTGACCCAAAGATCTGAAAACAACACATTTAGCCAAGTGTCCACAGAGCGTGCCTGATAAGAGTCTCTCAAAAACAGTGTACCTCTTTTGTGTGAGTCAAAGTGAAGGTGGAGTCGTCATTAGCTGTGGGTAGTGTGAGTGTCACCTTAACCGTCCCATGCACCGGCTGTCCACTGGAGTAACTAGTGTGGGAAATATGACCAATTTATATGTATTCATGTACTTCCATCACTTTCTTTTGCACTTTTGGTACTTACATTGCTCTCACCGACCCAGAGATATCCTCATGTGCCAGAACATGGGACGGTGTGTTGATCAAAACATCATAAACAGGATTTTCTGTTAAGAAGAAGTAGAAGACATTCAATTATGAAAATATACTTGGTTATTATTATTTATTTGGTCAATAAAAGCCATATAATTGGACTATGAGATTAGTAAAAATCTTTTACATAACACGACATATAAGGCCGCAGTTATTTTATTACTTGGTTTAGGGATTTTTAAATTAAATTATATTGCACAGGTGGACGGAATATAAATATAATTTCAATTTCAAAAGATGTTTTCTTCCGGGTTTGCCCAAAACGCATCACGGGAGGAGAGGGGGGGGAGACGCAGCGCGCAGGAGCTTGTAACAGTAGATTTAGCGTGTTTTAGACAGACAGAACCGACGCTTAAATGTGCACCCTCCCCCACCCACCCAGTCACGGCAAAACGTGCAGAAGAAAATGGTAAACAGGTTTAAAATGCGTATATGCGATATAAAGGCGCGCAGCAGCAGGGAAACGGGCGCAGAGCAGCTGGCAGTCAGACTTCCGCATGAATTTGGTGAGAAATTGCTTCACGCGCTCTTGTCTTTTGACTTAATACCGCTTTTTACATTTAATTTAATGCTATTTTGCTTTGCCGGCGGTACTTTATAAAAAAAAAATGACAATAATTGATTTTATTTATATTGTATAAATCAATCATCTAAGTGCGGCGGATCCGTAAACCAAGTAATAAAATAACTAAGGCCTAACTACAAATCAGATTTATTAAAAGAATCTCAATCTTACCAAAATGTTCCACAAGAAACGTTATATGATCAGTCAAACCCTGAAAAAAAGAAAAGACCAATTTTGAAAAACAGACCTAAATAGCGTAACATCACAAAGCTATTATTAAAACCTACATTGATCGTCGTTGTGACTGTCCACTGTCCGAGTGGAGCGGCCTGGGACAGGGTGAAATCCCACAACACAATCCCATTATTCCCACTGGACTGAGACGTGTCTGTGATAACTCCATTGGGATTCTGTGTGTAGCCAAAACAGATTTACAATTCAAAAAATTCTAATGCTTAATACTGAAAAAATACAATACATACATTTATAGAGAGCTCCATTTTGCCATTGTAGGGATGATTATCCAGGTAGACTGATGCCACCCGGACCCTGACGTGGTCCCCAGGCTGGTAGCGTAGTCTGTCTGTCTGAATGAATGTTGTGACATTTCTGGGACTAAACGTTATGGTCGTGGTGTTAGTAAAAATAACTTCATCGCTCTTGTAGCCCCTCACAGTCAGGTTGAGCGGAGAACGAAGATTTGAGTCGTAAATCTGCAAAAGATTTTCACTCTAAAGTTAGTAAAGGAGAAAAAAAAGTCAAGTAGAAAATATAAAATGACTTACAGGAGGAAGCGTGAGCAATCCTGTCACATCTTTGGGAAAACAAACAGTTATTTAGCTCAGAAAGTGTCCTGAATTAAATCTGATGTTCTGTTTTTAAAACATTTCTCATAAAAAACGTCTTTAAGTCTTCACCTTTTGTAAAATCTTCAGACTTCACCGTTTTGACATCGCCCTTTACAACCTCCGCTGTGACACGGACATTGAAATCTGCCAGGACGGTCACCGCTAACGACGTGGGCATCCCGACGTGAATCTGCTCCGGTACCGAGACCAGGAAAAGAGCGCTAGAGCAGGAAAAGAACACTTAGGTCCATTCAAAAATACTACGTTGGGTATTAAGACAGTTTCCTACCTGGGCGATTGCAGATATGATCCAGGTACATTTAGACCAATAATTCCCAAACACAAACCTATTCTATAAAGGCATGCCATGTTGACCGTTGAACATGCACTTTTGAGTCCGCTCCGAGAAGCGTACCTGTCTTATACCTGAATGCAAATCCCCGCCTCCATCGCCCCAGCCTGATCACATGACCAAATACTCACAGGTAGTATCACATGTGAACAAAAGCTGTGGTCTGGAGGGGTTGGAGTACAGAGACGTTTCAACGCCTTGGCCCACGGGGGTCGAGGCTCAACTGTCTATTCACAGGCTGACAATTCACATCACTGATACGAAGGTATAGGCGACTCTGCGGTTACAGAATCTGTGAAATATGTGAGGGGATGAGCATGGCAGTTGTAGGAGAGACAGATTGAAGAACAATGGAATTGAAGATGACCAAAATATTGATAATATTGTTAAGAAGGTATGAAACATTTGAATATCGAGTAAATCGTAATTTTTTAAAAATATATAACAAAGTCTGTAATCTGGATGTTTATGCATTTAGTAATTTCACATTTCTGACACTTTAACCTCAACTAACACATTTAAAGACGTGTGTGTGGTTGTCTGCTCTTGTTGCAACAGAAATCAAAATTTTAAGTTTTGCTATGTCACCCCAAGCCCTTTAAGATACTGCTTAAGCCACATTTCACGAGACATGATAATTGTAAAGCCAATACCAACATTTCCAAGAGGAGCAGGGGGAAGCGCATTACTTGATATGATTGTCAATTTTCCATCATGAAAAATACACTCATTGATCCTTGAGTCTTTATCTGCTCCATATTAATATTTGTGCACAAGAGCCCAATAAGATAAGATAAGATAAGATAATCGAGCCCAATATACATTTCAACTTAAAATAAATAATAGTGGCTTAACCATATGGCCTTGCAATATTTCTGATAAAGATTAAGAGAGTTTTAAAATATTCTACATGTTTCATTATCAAAATCTGTTCAGTATCTAGTTTAAATGCTAGTTATATAAATGAGAATCAGAAACATGCAGTACCTCCTACTGGACTGCAGAGGGCAGCACAGTCAAGCTTTTACAAATGGGGAGGGGGAAAGCCATGAACTACACAAACGGTTACAGCTTTAATATTTTTATTACTTTGGTATTTTTACACTAGTTACATAAAATTCAAAGTTTTAAATTCACAATTATTTCGGCACATGTTAGTACTGACATAATGGAATGATTTGCATACTGTGATGACGCTGGTGTAACTGGACAAGCCTTCTAGTTCAGCCATTTGCTTCAGCTCCAATGTATTCAACGTGTGCAACGTCTAACCAGTGACATGTAGTATTCATAGGCCCATTTGTTTTCATACAGTATGTCAGTGTGATTAATTCTAATGAAAAGAGCTTGCTTTTAGACAAGTCTTCAAAGACGGTTGCACTACTTCTGAATGCACACGAAGCCCTACAGCAGATTGTAACATTATCAAACAAAGTGCAGATGTAAGTGCATATTTACAGGGTGCTAAACAGAACTAGGGAAAAGGAGCCTCTTCAAAATGAAAGAAAGGGGTTAAAGTTTGAAACATATAGCACATGAAAATAAACAGTTTAAAAAACTGCAAACAAAATTGAAAGGCATGCTGGGATACAGTACTTTGTCAGTGAGGTGTCAGTGAGAAGGTTAAGGCACTTAAGCATTTTAAGTATTAAATCCTTTTCAAACTTTATGAAAGCTACAAATATTGCTTTGCAACAAAATGCAAAATGTCCATGGCTCTAGCACTCCAGAAAATGTGTAAATATTAATTTAAATCTGATTTGGTTTTTGAGCAAAAAAGTAACCTCTTGTTTACATTAATTCAGAAAAATATCCAATTTGTCTGCATAAACACTGGACATAACTGTGTATTATGTCACAGTCCTAGATGTGCTTCCTTTGATCATCCTCCATTATGAGTCCTTAAGAGTACCTCTATCACATTTCAAAGTGTCGGTACACACTCTCCACATAGCTCAGGACCCTCTGCCAGTCCGGACCACCCACTCTGAGCATCTCCTCCAAAGTCTGCAGCACAGATACAAATACATCACAACCTTATATTTTCTGAATCTATGTGGAATTAGTCCAATATTGAAGGGCACAAACGCATACCAAAGTTGGCTCTATTCCCACACTCTCCCCAGTTTTGAATGCCAGGCTGAGGTTCTCTCTCTGGGAAAGCAAGCGTACAATCAATAGTTGAACACAATAAATCATTGTGTCCCTGTCATTGCACAGGCAGCGGCGGCGGCGGCAGCAGCAGCAGCAGCAGCAGCAGCAGCGGCGGCGGCGGCAGCAGCAGCGGCGGCGGCGGCACATACCTTGTTCTCTGGACTGAGGCTGTTGTAGGGGATGTGTGAGGGGAGGTACGTGTGGTAGATGGCACAGAAGGCCAGACCGTCGGCCCAGCTGCTGCTGAAGTTGGTAATGTCAATATTCTGAGTAAAAAGGAAAACGCACAGTGAATATTAAGGCACCTGTACAATGGGATCAGTACATAACTGTGTACCAAGAACTATTTAATAATTGCATTTCCTGAATAAATGCACATCAATTCAAGTTACTATATTTCCACCAATACAGTATTAAATAAACACCCCTTCAGTGGTGCAATATAAAAGGGCATAAGGATATGAACTCTTGCCATCTCTGAATATGAGACATTAATTTCTGCTAATACATACATTTTTTATTCAGTCATTTTCATGTTTATTCTTGTGTAAAAGCCTTCAAGAAAGTTTATTTTGCTTCTCTTGTGAAGTTGTCACATGTGCCCTTTAGATTCTAAGGCCTTTCGACATTACATGCATTAATCGAGCCCAGTGGTGTGTATGGTGGACCTTGTAGCCTTGAGTTCGATTCTGGCACCAGCGAAGCAGCGAGTTCCTTTTGGAGCCTCCATGGCGACGCAGCAGCAGATTAAAGCCATCCTGTGACCTGTCAACCCACGTACAAAAGACAGAGACATACTGCGTGAGTTGTAGCTTTGTTATGAAAAGAAATTGAACAAACATGGGAGAGTAATTTAATGTTGGCATCCGGTCTTGTATACTGAGGTTGGCCATTAAGTAGGGAAACAAAAACCTAATAAAAGTGCACTATGTAACTTTTCTGGTGGGGGGAGGGGTCTGCTACCTGCTTGTCTCCATGGAGATGTTTTTGCCTTGAATGTTCCGCAGTATGGCGCCGAGCTTGTCCATCTTGCATTTACTACAGGTGTTTTTATTGAAGAAAAATACCTTAAAAACTTGCATTCTTACTGTAGAATGCATGTGTACTTGGCCTTACTGTGGAACATTCCAGGCATCACAATAACATCTCCATGGAGACAAGCAAATAACAGACCCCTCACCAGAAAAGTTACACGATCCACCTTTAAAGAAAGGAGAGCACTCACTTTGCGGGTGGCAGATCAAGAGAAGAGTTGTACTTATTTAATGACTCTTCACGCTTTCCTGAAATATCAATAAATACACATGATTATTATCCACAAGATAATTATACTGTAAACCACAATGTATCTAAAAACAATGAAATGTTAAGCAAACTACACTTGCCTTTATCTGAGCTTTTGTTGTCTTGCCAGTCCAAGCTTCTCTTGCCTCTTAGTTGTACCAGGTTCTAAAGACAAAACACTATTAAAAGACAAGCCACACATGTTTTACTAAAATGATCATGGGCATAAAAGTCACCTTGTTTGTAAACCCAGATGTTGAGATTGTACTTGATTGGGTATTTCTGTTCTGAACTGTAGAAAACTCTGCTGATGCTGGTAATCTGGACAGGCTCCTATAAAGGGAGAAAGAATTATGCAAGGACCTGACACATTGTGAGGGGCAATAAACTCGCCTTTTTATTTTTAATAAAATGTTTTGGCTTCATAAAAGAATTGCCTTAAATAAATTGAGTCAAGTAAATATAATAAACACAAACAGTAGGAGGCATAATGTAAATGTACATTTTGGATCGTGGTTCTTGACAGAGATATATTTGAGCTCATGCCAAACAAACAAATCTTTTGTGCCACTTGTGAAGCTCCGCCCACTCTATTCAAATGAACGTGCTCTGTACACTGCCTCACAAACACCCACTCTGTGCTGCCTGCAGTCAAAACATTGTATGCTTGCCCATTGTATGGACTGAAAACACTATTAAAACGGATTGTATTTGAATTACATTGAGGCGTATTTTTATTTATGATACGCTAGTAGCGTGCAGTGACCTATGGATGGTCAAGCAGACTTGGGGTGTTCAATATTTAGTGGATAAGACATAATATTATGTATAATAAGCAAAGTGGGGGTTTGAACCCCAGCCTCCCACATGAAGGGCAAAGAAGACCTCTCCTCCTAAACTAAACTTTCATACCTTAGGTAGGTGCTGATTGGATTAAATAAGATGACTTCATTGACCAGTTCATTGCACAAATTAGCACTCTGTGTTGTTTAATCACTGGCTGCATTTCTAACTAACGTCTAATCATTAGAAACATGACCAAAGCTTTAGCTACAAAGACTTGTCCCTAAAAGACAGATTTTAAGTCTATTTGTTGAAACGTGGCACTGCTGTTGCTTCACTTCTCCTCTGCACATGCTCAGTTAGGGCAGAACCGGCAAACATCCAAGATTCCCACAGGTTTATTCAGCGTGGTTTGAGCATAGATCCATGGGATTGAGGCTGTGTCCTCAAAGCGCACGTGTCTGCTCTGGTTCTAAATTTTACCGACAGCTGCTTCTTTTAGAATCTAAATGCTCATGTTTGAGAGCTTAGCATAAACACACCTCTGAACACGATCACAGACTGAGCAGCTTCTGCAAAGTAAGAATCATGCTTCCCATGCAATACTGCCCAGCGGCCTGTAGCGGCCACTAAGACACCGCGAGTTCAGCCAAACTTCAGCAGCAGAAGTGAGGGGAAACAGGCTTATTTGGATATATTATAGAACAATTCATATAGGGTGACACAGTCATTTTATTGGTCAATCTCTGATTGCCTTGATTGCCCTGACCTCACACCATTGTGATATGCATTTTGTGACATTCAGCTTTAACATGGCTTAAAGCCGTCTTATAATGTCTCCAATAGTTGGTTAAACAATGGCATGCAAAAGATAGGATTTAGCACACTCTTTAAGAATGGAAAAACAATAGCGGTAATAAGATCAGTTCACTCAGAATAAAGTAGAAGATAGCATCATAGAACTACTTTGACGACATTGTAGAAGCATCTTAAAACATTCATACAAACCTTGACCTCTCTGTGGTGATGGGCCTTCGCGTCTCACTGGGTCGGACTTCCTCTCCACTTCGCCCCTCATTGGTCACATTTTTCAAGTACCTCTTGGTCACATCCTCATGTTTGGAGTTTTCATTGTCTTTTCCAGTGTCTCTGCGTTCACTTATCAGCCTGTGTGAGACCCTGTCCCTGCACCTTGGAGTCTCCTCTTTATTATCGCAGTTATTAGCACTGCTTTTCTCTACATTGTGGCCAGTATCATTGGTATCAGGTGTAGCAGTTATTCCCGCCAGCCTCTGCCTGCTCTCCTTCAACTCTCCTCTCAGGGTAAGCAGCTGCAGGTCGGCATCTTTCTGCCGCCGTTGAACCGCGGCGAGTTCCCGCTCCATGTCGTTGTGGGCCGACCGGAGAGCCGCCAACTCCTCCTCTGCCTCTGCACGCAACCGATCCGCCACGGATACCGCCACCTGCAGGTCAGCCTGGAACTGCAACCACTCTCCACGCTCAGTCTGGACAAAGAACAGCACAAATGGTGTCTGGACACTGATACAAACATTTGAAATGAATTAAGATGGATTATAGTCAAGTAACTGTGTATACAAGTAAATTAGATGCCTTTTTATGCTACGTAGAATTGATCAATGAAGGCGCAATTTTTTAAAAGGATGCATTTCAATTATTCAGAGCAAGGTTAATATACAGGGGACACAAACTATTGCGTTATAAGGAATAAAAACTGAATTTCGACAGACTTTTAAATAAAAAATGATAGCATAAACTGATCTGAAATTGTCTAAAGAGAAATAGCTGATAATGCTTTATTATTGTGAATTTAAAAGTCAGCTTGAAAAGTGCAAGTTTCAACAAGACCTGAGAATTAATAAATAAATGTGTGTACACAAGTGTTTTCACGATACTAACATTTCAAACTAGATTTTGATACAAAAGGTAAATACTCAATTCTCAATACTAACTTTGATATCATGATAATAACAAAACTAAAAAAACTAAAAACAAATAGGTCAAGGTTTTAGACAATAGACTGACAATGTTTCTTTCTTTATTAAACATTGTGGTCTTGTACTAGTTCTGATAAAGCTCAAGATCCTTCTAAAACTGTTAAAGAACAACATGAGACTTTCCTTTATCTATTTGGATTTATTTTTTGCTCAAATGAGTCTAGTTTGATAACAGTTTTAGTGTCAATTGCTACTTTTGAGACCTTACACTCAAGCATAGCCCTTACACCAGGCCAAACCATCCGTAAAATGTGACAAAAAAGACAAATTATCTCCACAGTTTTGGCAACATCATAATAACCGTTTCCATTGTCCTTTGTCAATAGTTTAACTTCAGACTCCAACATGGCCAAACACTACATTGTAGATTTAGCCAGCCTTCAAAAAGACTGATTAGAAATAAGAAAACAAAACAAAACGCAAACAATTCTAATCTACGAAAGTTCATCAGAAAAAAAAGGATTTAAAGAAAAGAAAAAAGTGCCTGAAAGGGGAATATGATGCAAAATAAACTATGGAGATATGAGAGCTATGGGAGCGCAGAGCTGAGCTGAATTGTAATTAGATGAAGAATGGCTATGGGACATGGAGGAGGCGCCGATATCCGAGCCAAGACGCTCCCTCATCTGACCAGCAGTGACTTAAGATCACAGCTGGACCCAATTACGCAGCGCACACATACAGACTCAGAGATCAGGTTCCCCTTTCTTCTCCTTAAACACCTCCTTTGTTCTTGTGCCTCACTACTAAACCACATTGTTAAGTCTCACACACTGTCTTGTCTGTGGGCATTTACTGGCACAATTTGTCATGTACAAATACAAGGGCAGTGCTAAACCATATGAAAAAAGTGCAAGAAATACGGTGATTTTTAACTTAATTTCTTTTACTTGAGAGATCGACCTAAACCGTGAAACAATAGGCTAATCCTCCAGCTATGTAGGGTAATCCTCAATTCTCCTGACTAAGCTTAGCAAATATCTGAAGATGAGCTCTGTATTGTGGTGGCCCACCGCTCCAGCAGCGGCATTGAAGGATGGGTCAAATGAGGAGGGCAAATTTCCCTACGGGGAAACAATAAAGTATATTTTTACCCGTTTTTTTACAATAATTTCCACCAAAAATGTGTTGTGACCTATTGTTTTATCTTGTTTTATCTTAAATGTTTTATCTTAAATGATGAACACCATTATGTCAAAACAGTACAGTATAGAAATGTCAGACGTAGGCACTTATTCAGAATTTACACTACTTATCCTCGAATTTGTAAGTGTGGACATTATCTGCTATAGAAAACAGGAAAAGGCTCCTCTGCTCATGTTGAGATTAGGGTGTGGGGCTGTCAGCATTGAGACAACCGCAGGCCCTCCCACCAGGGCTGACCCAATGCCCCACTGCATGACCAGATGTGGGATCCTGCTGACTCTTGCACGTGTACATTAAGATGCATGTTCGGGGTGTCGAAACATATGCAATTTTCCAACAATTCCCGGGAAAAGGTCAAGCCAAACTGGAAAAGTGGGAAGCATTGTCCAAACATCTGTCCCTGAATCACACCCACTCCCACACTTTATTGGACATACTTGGAGTAACATCCAAAGTGTGTCATGGATTTTCACTTGTCTTCTCAATCTATCTGGTGCACTCTCCTGAGACACTGCTGAGCCAAAAGGAAAATGACTTCACTTCTAATAAGTACTTTAGCCTACACCCAGTTGTGTCTGTCTATTAAGCCCAGATCAATGTCGTACAAGGAAGAGCATCTGGCTTAAAACAAACGCTATATTGTAATTGTTATTAAACACTGCTACGCCAAAAAACATGTTGTTCCATGTACCGGAATTAAAAGTGCACAATAATACTTTTCTGGAGTGAGGTCCGGCACGTGCTGGTCTCCATGGAGATTGCTTTGCCTGGACTGTTTCACAATTTGGCATTTAACTTTGATATCCTGCAATTATTTGATTAAAAAGGTGTTTGCTCAAAATTCCTTAAAAAACCCTTTTTCTACTCGGCGTCGTCTCTCCACTTAAATGTCCTGTAACTTGGCCTAGTGGTGACACGTGATTATATCACAGTATTTTGCTTTGGAAACAATCAGTCGAGACAAGTAGGAGGCAGATCTCCCACCAGTAAATTGACCTTTAAACTTAGGACAAAACTACCCAAACAATGTGACGTCCATGAAGTAATTATGATAAAACCAGGACAAACGTAATAAGAGTTTCTGTGCCTAAACCATGACTACACAGAACAAAGAGAAGCCTGGACTAAAAATCAATCAATCAATCAAAAAACAAATATATAAAATAAATAAATAATAAAAACTAAGCTGGTACCACCACCAGAGGGAGATTACAGATTGTACCACCAACGCCTGTACCCGCACCACCACTTGAAAACCACTGCTCTGTGTGATTTACATCAAATTAGGAGCAAACACTCACTCAAGCGTCCTCAAGCGTTCTTCCCTCTTGGCCCCTAGACACAATGCACTCTGCTGTGGTGCTGCACTGAAACAAGTAACCTGAAGATTCCTGGAATTTAGCATCATCACCCACATGGAACCAAGTCTAAAACAGGGCCTTATATTGAGCTCCAATAGAGAAACTACTAGAACCCTTCACTCCCTCTTACACACAGGCCATTCAACTATGGCGCCTTGAGGGGCATTTTCATTGTCGGCATGTTAGCCAAACTAAAGACTACATAAGCAACTGGCCAACGCTAACATTCTTAAGTGAATGCTGGAAAGGTACACAAGCTAAATATAGCAAATGGAATCCAATTCATCTTGAATACCTTCACTGATTTTCTTTTAAATTGGACATTAAAAATGCCATCAAGACATGAATCATGTACAGTATTTGTTAGGTCATGTCAATCAAGAAAATGATCCAAAACTGCGTTTAAAGATACAATTAAATGCACATAATTTTCCCCTTACTATACTTGGTCAAACTGATCAGGTAAACACTTTCAAAGCTCTTCCAAAGCCTGAAAGAATAAAGGACAGGGCAATACCATCATAAAGGTTACAGAATATCTATATGCAAATCTACATAAAAAGTCAATTGAAATCAAGCAAAGATAGGGACGCAGAGATAGACAGATGACATAGAAGAAGAAATACAGAGACGTTGTAGAAACTAAGCAAAGGCTGTTGTTGAGCAACTGTTGAAGCTATTGTGTTGGAGGCAAAGAGGCACAG